>NC_066890.1:45231571-45345842 GCF_022985175.1 Labeo rohita
TTTAAAACAATTTTAAATTTCGAATTAAGTAGGGCACCAATTGGCCTTTTTTTAACAACCCCAAAACCAAAAAACAAATTAGTGACAATGGAGGACCAAATTCTGATACAAAAAAAAAACAAAAACATATGTACGGGAGAATATGAAAAGGGGAAAGCGCCTACCTTCGATTTAACGTTATCATACTGCATTCATATTCATAATCAATAAAGTCTACAGCCTACTAAATTCGTTTCTAAAACGTTTGTGATATAACTTAGGTAACGTTAGCCAGTTCAGCATTTCAAAATGTCGCATTTTAAGAGTTTGAAAAACTGCCGGGTACTTCCGGATAAGCAAAGACCTTAACGTTATATACACTCGAACGATTTTGACCCCGAATAACAAGTTTACTAAAGCTTGTTTAGAAATGTTAATTTTAGCTTCAAAACTAAATAACACAAATGCGCAGCTACACTATAAACATATTGTTTACATGTTGTATGAAAGACTAACCTCAGTGGTTGGCATGATGTCTGCTGTAGTATTGTCCGAATTTGTTGTAGTTGGTAATATAGGCTCACTGAAGAAAGAGCGTTTATTTTCCTCACACATTTCGAAATGGATGGCCTAAAATTTAATTCAAATCATTCCCGCGCTGTTCCATCCTTGTTGTCCAATACAGAAACAACTCAGCCAACCATCGTGGGCAAAGCTAAACTAGCGGCAAAAATTTGAATCAGCGTTCATGAGCAGATTGTGCGCGGGCACGTGCAGCCACACACACTCTTTAAACCTACCATGAGAGAAAACAACACCAAATTTGATTCAAATGAGCATATATTTGCAAGACAAGGTTAAAATGTGGTTCAGTTTTTCTTATTTTTACAGGAATAATCTGTAATTATTACATGACATTTACACATTACTCTGTGAAAATACAGAAAATTTCCTTTTAAAAATACAGAAAATGTATGTAATATCAAAATACAAGCAATTATCTGTAAATTTAATGGTGGAACTTTAAAATACAGAAAATATTTGTAAAAACAACAGGTATTTCATCGTATAATGAAAAAAGGTAAAATACTGAAAAAAAAATACATACATTCACATGTAAAATTATATTTATTTTTAACAGTGTAGCACAATACACTAATGCCAGTTGCTGCTGTTTTTATCTCTTCAATAAATAAATAAATAAATAAAAACTTGTCATCATTCAACAGCATCAAAACTGTCCACTGTTAACAAATGATTACCATCACACTATAATGTAGTTTCATGTGTTTGGGCTGTTCTCTAAAGTGGTCTGTTTTTTTTTTTTTTTTTAATTCACATTGACATATAGTACAAATGGGATATTATGAGCTCATTTAAGGTCAGTCTTATAGTCCCAGTCCATTACTTTATTTTCCCATAATGCAACATGTTCTTGTAAAATGAGAAATCATTTTTTTTTTTGTCTCAGTTAATCAGAAACAACAGTGATCACCATAACAACGACAGCAAATGAGATCCGTCTATTTATAATTTATGCAACAGTTACATGGAGAATCCAGAATTTCACTCTGTGCAATGGCTCTGTTGTTATTTAGATTAAAAAGATATGATTTGAAACATTATGTGCTTTAATCATTTTTAAAGCACGTAACCCCCTCCCAAATACTCTTTGTTGAGCATGATTTCAATCTCCTAATACACCAATTTTTGGCAGCAGTCTGGTGTATTTTTTATTATTTTTTTTTTTTTTTTTTTTTGTGATATACAGTAAGTAGTTTTAGCAGTTGTTTTGCAAGATTGTTGCATTGCATCTCTTGGAAATTAAGCCTAATTGTAACGATGACTTGTGAGAAGCGTAATAGATCCTGATGCGAGCTTTAATGAATACAACATGGTCAAGACAGGCAGGGTCGATCTCCAAACGAACAGTAAAACGTAGGCAATGACAAAAGCAAAATCCAAAATAAACAGGCAGAGGGTCAAAGTCCAAGTGAACAATTCAAGGAAGCAAAATAAACAAGGCTATGAAACTAGGCAAAACTACAGCAAAGAAACAGAACGAAACAATGGCAAAAACAAGGCAAATCTATGACAAGAAACAAATCCGTGGAAAATAACAAAACAGGGCAATGAAACAGGAGAAATGCTTAGTAGAGTCCGCACAGCAAAACAATACTTCGCAGGGTATGTTTGGCATGGCCTGCCTTATATGGCTGCCAAACAGGAAGTAACTGTAGAAGCAGCAGAGGGAGCGGTAACAGACAGTCTATGGTTGAGGGCTCCCTCTGCTGGCGTGGCGTTACAGAATCCCCCCCTCTAGGAGCGACTCCTGGCGCTCAAAACAACAACAGTCCAGGGGGGTGGGGGAACAGAGGCAACACAGGGGGTGGGATGGAGGGCCAGGTCCGTGCAGAGGAGGTGGGCCTGGATCGTGGAGCAGGGACAGACAGTGAAGCACTGGAGGATCTGGGCCATGGAACAGTAGCAGACAGTGAAGCACTGGAGGACCTGGACCGTGGATCAGTGGCAGACAATGGAACCCTGGAGGACCTGGACCATGGAGCTGTGGCAGATAGTGGAACCTTGGAGGACCAGGGCCGTAGAGCTGTGGCAGACAGTGGAACCTTGAAGGACCTGGACCGTGGACCTGTGGCAGATAGTGGAACCTTGGAGGACCAGGGCCATAGAGCTGTGGCAGACAGTGGAACCTTGGAGGACCTGGACCGTGGACCTGTGGCAGATAGTGGAACCTTGGAGGACCAGGGCCATAGAGCTGTGGCAGACAGTGGAACCTTGGAGGACCTGGACCGTGGAGCTGCGGCAGACAGTGGAACCTTGGAGGACCTGGGCCATGGAGCAATGGCAGACAGTGGAACACTGGAGGGCCTGGGCCGTGGAGCAGTAGCAGACAGTGGAACCTTGGAGGACCTGGGCCACGGAGCAATGGCAGAAAGTGGAACACTGGAGGGCCTGGGCCGTGGAGCAGTAGCAGACAGTGGAATCTTGGAGGACCTGGGCCATGGAACTGTGGCAGACAGTGTACCATTGGAGCAGAAGTCCACCATGTTTGATTCGGAGGAGCGTGGAGCCATTGTGGAGCAGGGAGAGCAGGCAGCCATGGCGGGGCAGGCAAAGCAGGGAGCCCATGACTGGCCTCCTTGGCCATGACATGACAGGCAGATAGTTCATGATAGGCCTCTTAATATGACATGGAGAGAGAGATATGGCAGGGAGAGAGTTCAGAGGTAGCCTCCATGACTGTGACAGGATGGGCAGAGAGTTCATAGGAGGACGCCGCCCCCTTGGGAGGTTCTGCAGCCAGAGACGCAGCCTCCAGGGGCATTGGCGCAGACTTATGGTCAAATGAGATCTCTGGAGTAGACTCATGAGCAGAGAGGGCGGTGAGTTCATAAATGGACGCCACCTCCTTAGGAGGTTCTACAGCATATTCTGACACCTCAGGAGGTATGGGCACGAACTCGTGGACAGACGAGGCCTCTGGAGCAGACTCATGGTCAGGCGAGGCTTCTGGAGCAGACTTGTGGTCAGGTGAGGCCTCTGGAGCAGACTTGTGGTCAGATGAGGCCTCTGGAGCAGACTCGCAGTCAGACGTGGCCACTGGAGTAGATCTGTGCTGAGACAGGTGAGGCTCTGGAGCAGACCTGTGGATGTGACGAGGCCTCTGAAGTACAGTGTGGACCCCACGCGCTTCTGGCGGACAGCCATGACTGGCAGCACAGAAGATAGTGGGATGTCTGAAGAGGCTTGTTAGGTGTGTGCTAGCTGTTTTTGAGACTATGAGGTTAGAGAGAAGGCCAGCGTGACTTGGGAGCGTGGGCTCTGAAGGCTTGGGAGCTGAGAGGAGATCTGGCGAGCTTTGGGATGTCAGCTGATACGTGACTTGGCTCTGGGGGTTCAGCTGAGACGTGTCTTGGCTCCGGGGGTCAGCTGAGTTTGGCGAGGCTCTAGGAGGTCAGCTGAGACGTGACAAGGCTTTAGAGGATTAGCTGAGACACGGCTTGATTCTAGAGGATCAGCTGAGACGTTACTTGACTCTAGAGGATCAGCTGAGATGTGACGTGGCTTTGAAAGGTCAGACGGGACCTGGTGAGGTTCTGGCAGGACAGCCGTGGCTTGGCTAGGCCCTGTACTAACAGCCATGTCGTGAAGAGGCTCTGTTAGGAGTGTAGCTGTTTTTTGACGTTCATGAAGGCCAGCTGTGACTTGACTTGGCTCATGAAGGTCAGCTGTGGCTTGACTTGGCTCGGGGACAACAGCAGCAACTTGACTTGGTTCGTGAAGATCTGTTGTAACTTGTCTTGGCTCATGGAAATCAGCTGTGGTTTGGCGTAACATAGACAACCCAGCTGTAATTTGACTTGACTCAGGAACAACAGCTGTATCATGGCTTGATTCAGGAACAACAGCTGTAACTTGACTTGACTCATGGTGAACAACTGTGACTTGGCTTGACTTATGGTGAACAACTGTGACTTGGCTTGACTCATGGGGAACAGCTGTGACTTGGCTTGACTCATGGGGAACAGCTGTGACTTGGCTCTGGGACGGCGGCCATCTTGTGGACTGGCTCCGGGATGGCGGCCATCTTGTGGACTGGCTTGGAGATGGCAGTCATCTTATGAGCTGGCTGTGGGAGGGCAGCCATGACAGGTGCAGACTCTGCACGGGCGGCCATGACAGGTGCAGACTCTGGACGGGCGACAGGCCTGACGTGAGCGGGCCCTGGAGTGGCAGGCATGGCGTGAGCGGGCCCTGGAGCGGCAGGCATGGCGTGAGCGGGCCTTGGAGCTGGAGACGTGACGTGAGCAGGCCTTGGAGCAGGCGACGTTACGTGAGCAGGCTGTGGTTTGGTGGACGTGACCTGAGCAGGTTTTGGCTTGGCACGAGAGGGCTCTGGCATGGTAGACATGGCTTTAGCAGACTTTGGCTTGGCAGGCTTGGCATTAGAGGGCTCTGGCATGATATAAACAAGTCCGGACAGGAAGGTTGGAGTGTGAAAATTTTCTGGTGTGCTGGGTGCTGTAGGGTTGCAGGGCTCCTTATCCGCAACCCCCACAGTAAATGATGATCCTGCCAGCAATAAAGCGTAATCGATATACTGCTCCAAAGACCAGTGAATTTTCCCATCAGGAAGGCCAGAACGAATGGGGTCATTCAATCCCACTCTAAAAATGTCTTTGAGCGCCACATCATCGAAACCCACAAGATGACACAGGCCACAAAATTCCACAACATAATCCTCAATACATCGGTTACCTTGTCGTAGGCAGAAAAGGTGTGATGCAGGGTCCATGGTAATCTGTATTCCAAAAGGCTGCTGGATCTCTGGAAGGCGAAGTATTCTGTAACGATGACTCGTGAGAAGCGTAATAGATCCAGATGCGAGCTTTAATGAATACAACGTGGTCAAGACAGGCAGGGTCGATCTCCAAACGAACAGTAACACGTAGGCAATGACAAAAGCAAAATCCAAAATAAATAGGCAGAGGGTCAAAGTCCAAGTGAGCAATCCAAGGAAGCAAAATAAACAAGGCTATGAAACTAGGCAAAACTACGGCAAAGAAACGGAACGAAACAATGGCAAAAACAAGGCAAAACTATGACAAGAAACAAAACCGTGGAAAATAACAAAACAGGGCAATGAAACAGGAGAAACGCTTAGTAGAGTCCGCACAGCAAAACAATACTTCACAGGGAATGTTTGACATGGCCTGCCTTATATGGCTGCCAAACAGGAAGTAACTGTAGAAGCAGCAGAGGGAGCGGTAACAGACAGTCTATGGTTGAGGGCTCCCTCTGCTGGCGTGGCGTTACACTAATATCGTTTGTAATATTTGTGTCGATTTTAATATATTCTCACTTTTATGAATCAATATGATTCCTAAATCTCAATCGATCTTTTGGTCTGTGCTGCTTGTTTTCAGTTAATGTGGCGTAATAGATCATTGTAGCTTCTGGGTACTCGGCTGTGTGTAATCAAATGCATAGCAGAAGATTTGTGACAGTTTTGTTTTTGTTCTGGATCCACAGCTCTGCTGCTACACTGGATTGCATTCGCCACCAACTGGACAGGATTGGGAATTACAGTTACAAATTACTATAGATTGCCCTCAGTGTAATTTGTCAAAGTGACGGATGGCCTTCATATTTTTCCGTCACTGACAAAAAATTCTGTCAATAAACAATTTTCAGTTAACACGACCTCTGCTTTATATATACACACACAATAATTAAATAGTCAATTAGACAGCTTGAAAGCATACTATAAAACCCTGTCAAAAGTAATATTACATGACTGGCTCAAAGCTTGATTTAACCTATGTTAATAGATATTTCATGACTGAACATGACTCAGTTCAGCAGACAAGGATAGATGTGTCACGTGGACACACTATAACAAATGGGCCAATGCATATATTTTATTCACTGTTTTCATGTAAAAAACCTCCTGTTTTTTTGAGTTTTTGAATAAATATTGGGGTTTAGGGGTGGCTATTCTGAACAAGTAGGCTAAAGCTGCAAAAACAAGTAAAATCCACCCTATAGTTTGTAAGTAATTTTACAAAGATGCAACAATGGCCATATTTATGAGCTTGGTGGTAATTTATGGCAAATAGGCCTAGGCTACTTTTATTAGCTGTATAGTCACACCCTGAATGACAGCGACAGCCAACCAGACTGAAGTCCAATAGAGAGAGTGACTGACTGACTGAGAGAGAGACATATTTCTGTTTTATTTTTGATTGAGGGAGTGACTTATTTCTGTATTGCTGTTCTGTTTTAAAGCAGTATGTGTTAGTGTTGCAGCCCGTTTTCATGTCAGAGCGCTTTATTAAACCCTTTATGTTGTTTATTAAACACACACGTGAGCAAACAACTTACCCTCAAAATACCTTAACAAAGTTGCTGTCATTATTCGCAGTGTGATTTATCACAGCGTCTATAAAAAAGCGATACATCACTTTTAACAAACTAGATAAAAAAGAAGATAACTGTTTCCGTTTTAAACTGAAAAAAGAACATTTCGCAACCCTAGTAGTAAAACATATAATTATCTCGTTATTACGATGAAAACAAACCCAGACTACCAAACCGGAACTTCTGAGAGATGTTTTATTTAGGTGTTAAAACAACATAATCTGCACAATGAGATTATCAAGAAAACTTGTAAACTAATTGTCTTTTACGTAGTGTGAGGTATTCTTATATGAATCTCATCCCCTCAAAACATTTTTACTTTGGAATAAAACTGAATGTTTTTAACACTCCAGCAGCTCTGTCTCTGAGTCAAAGTGAAACCTGTTGCTGACTGGCAGTATGACCCAAATGTGGTTTCTTTTGAGTGAACAAACATCTTGCTCCTTTTTTACTGTTGCATGTGTGCATTCGATTTATGAGTAATGGCCAAAGAAATTTTGACATTTGACATTTTCACTGTACACAATAAAGATACACAACAAAAGCCTGCATTATGAAACCAAATATATAATGCATGAATTCATAAACAGTCAGATGTGGTTTTTAACAAACTAAAGTCATGCACTTAGTTTGTCCATTTAAATCTTATGAAGTATACTTGTTTCTCTACTTCAAGCTGTGTGTTAGGGTAAAATCGGTAAAATCACTATTAGATATATCTCGGGAAAAAAAACTTGTTTCTGTGGAAGTAAGCTTTAAACACAGTTACTATGGTGTTATAAAAGCAAGATATAAAGCAAGATGTGAAACTGAGCCGCAATACCAATTGTTGGTCTTACTGACGTGTTCATGTACACAATCACACGCACTTCAGTTTTTTTTTTCTGATTGGCTTGCCTCACCGCAAGTTATCTACACACAGCATTTAAGATCATGAAAAAAATGTTAAGCGTGATTCTGTCGTGCTTCATGCTGTTTTTTTTTTTTTTTTTTGACAAATCAGCCACTGTTTCAAACAGATCAAGAAAATGATGTACGTGCTTGTTTTGTTCTTTTTACGTTTTTTTTTCCTCTGACTGGTGAGTAATAAATGTATTTATGGATTTAGTTTACAGATTAGCTAATATTTTTGTATGTGTAGGATTAAGGGTTTAAATGAGCCTATTAGGATTAAATGGTTAAATATTTAAATAATTTAAATATGTATATTTGTTTTTGATCACTAGGTGCTGATACAAAATATATAACTGTCTCAGTGATGCTGATGCCAGACATGTTCAGGTAGGACAGTGCATCAGCATTTCTTTACAATGTTGCACGTACTGACACCTAAATACATTAAGAATAAACATGTCAAAGAGTTTGTATAATGCAGTTTTTTAACAAGTATCTACTTTTTTCTAAAGACTGTGACCACTACTGGAGTCAAACGGCTAAAGCTGTGATCCGATTGGTCATCTCTGCTGTAGTGGGCGTGGCTGCTGTTGTTGTGCTGGTTTATGACATCAGATCCAGAAGAACTGAACTGGAGAGGAAAAGTAAGTTCATCAAATAGACTAGTAATGTACCTGGTGCTGTAAAACAAGAATAAACAGTCTCTGTCCTTTTACTGCTTTTTATTAATGTATTTTTAAGAGATTATCAATATTTGTAATGATAATGGTGCATTACTTATTCTAATGTCATTTGTAATACCAGTCCATCACAACTGATACCATTTGATTTACAGTTAAGGAAACTGGTAAGTAAAGAATCTAATGAGTAAATTAAAAGACGACTAAGTAAAATTGAGCAGCGCAAGTTGATATTAAGCTTGTATGGTAAAGAAAAGTGTCAATAAAGTGTTTTATTTGGAAGATTTTTTTTTTTATTATTATTTTTTTATTAAAGCATAGAGTGCCCTAAATAAATAATATTTTGCCGTTTATTTATTTATTTATTTTGTGGACAGAACAATAAATTCTTGCATTTGGTAGTTCTTTAAAAAAAAAAAAAAAAAAAAAATAATTATTCCAAACAAGAATTATGGATGAAGTCAGAGCAGAAGACCCTTTATTAAAGCATATATATATATATATATATATACAGTACTGTGCAAATGTTTTAGGCCACTAGTATTTTCACCAGCTAAAAAATGGTTTAAAGTAAGTTATTTCTATCTTTTGCTGTAGTGTGCCAGTAAAAAAAATCAGTTTACATTCTGTTTGCCATTAATTGTAATAATCTAGTGAGATTTTTGTTTGCACAAGGAATCTGACAACAGCCAGTGCTCCACACTGATCTGATCTCATCATCATCCAGTCTTCCTGGAATGACATGAAGACACAGAACAAACTGAACTGTGGCAAAGCTACCTGAAAAATTTTGCGCAAGTGCACCTAGGGCAAAATCTGCTGTAAACGCAAAGAATGGTCGCACCAAATGTTGATTTCATTTAGTTAATAGAAGGTAATTGATAAGGAAAATCTATTTATGACAGCATCCTCATTTTACAGCATTTTTACACAAGTGCCTAAAACTTTTAACAGTGCTGCAGCTTTGCAGGTAGGTTTCTTGAAGCATCCTGGAGACTTTGTCACAGTTCTTCTGGATTTAGTCTGTCTGAGTTTGTTCTATTTCTTCATGTCATTCCAGACAGACTGGATGATGATGAGATCAGATCTCTGTGCAGAGCACTCGCTGTTGTCAGACTCCTTGTGCAAACAAAAATCTCACTGGATTATTATGATTAATGGCAAAATGAATGTTTAGAAATGTAAACTGATATTTCTTACTGACACACTACAGCAAAAGACCGACTTTGACTTTAAACCATTTTTTAGCTGATGAAAATACTAGTGGCCTAAGACTTTTGCACAGTACTGTATATATACTTATATACTTATATTACTTAAAAAAAGCATGCAAACCGATTGCCTTAAAAAAACGTAAAGTGAAATAAGAATAGTATGTTGTACTGACAAATGCTTAGTATAGTTTACTTACACAAGAGCTCTAGTAACTAAAAAAGAACTGTAGGGGGTACTTAATCATTTACTTTAGGCTTACACTTGACTTAGTATAGCTACTCACTGACTCCCCGAGTGCACTGCAGCATGAATAAATTATGCAATTGGTTTGTTTTACTGTTGTTGTTTTTATTTGCTAATTTTATTTACTGAATTGTGTCAGTAGTAACACAACAAAAAGAGAAAATGAAATAATATAATGGTTATTGTCACAATTAATACAAATAAAATTAGATTGTTACCATCGTTGTGACTCACGTGCTGAATGTTGAAGTCTGTCTGTGACTTGAGCACATTACCACAAATATTAAAGGACTGTCTCAACCCAATGAAGTTTCTCAAGGTGTTTATGAAGAACAATAAAATTGTAAAAAATCATTAATAAATATAAAAAAAATACATTAGCTAAAGAATTGAAAGATTTAGCTAATTGAAATATCAGAATTACAAGGTTACCTTCTAAAAGCAGCCTACTTATTACTTTTCTTCCCTTGAAATCAAAAATTATGACTTCATGTTGCATTGCTGCATCAATAGGAAGAAAATTATAATAAGAAAAGCAAAGTTCCAAGTGCCCAACCAAACGGAACATTAATCACTATAATAGATAAAAATAAAAAATAATAATAATAATAATAATAAAAAAATAAATAAAATAAGACACACCAACAACATTTTACGAAAATCAACATCAATTTATGAAGTCAGCTTATGTGATGTTCTGTCAAATATATAGTTGTATTGAAACAACATTCAAGATGACTTTGGGAAATGAGTGAAGGTAACTAGTGAAAAATAACTGCAGATTAACAATTGCCACTTCAAAAAAATATCTTTTCTTCTTCTTCTGTTGTTATTTTGCAAAATAGCAACATATTAGTGCACTGCTGCCTCTCACTGGTTTATTAATGTCATTGGTTCCTTTGTGGCTACTTGAATATTTTAAGTAAGCGTCACTCAAAGTAGTAAGTAAACTGTTTTACTCGCTTGAAAGTAGCTGTAACTTAATAAAACCTAGTAAGTATAGCAACTAAGTAAAGATAACTAATTATATCTAAGTAAGGTAAACTATTGGATTTTACAGTGTAGATAGATAGATAGATATAACCAAGACTGATAAAATATTTAAATAAAGAGACATAAAGTACATTAAATAAACAAACTAATCAAGAGCTGCAGTGAACAATCCCATCAGCAACCATACCAGACATCTGGACATCAATCAACTCTGTCAACCATGTTCGGGTAGTGTAAGTGATGAAATTAGCCTAATATAATAATACAATACAATAATGTCATGCTGGTCCAAAAGAGTCATGCTTTTATCTACAAAAATGTTTTTAAAGTAAAGATTAGAGGTTGCGTTAGACTTTAACATTGTCTGTCATTTTGACGGACAGGATCGTAAAAAATTCCATCATAATCTATACCCATCATTTTAACTTTTATATTTTAATTGGAATAACACATTTAATGCTTTTATTTTTATTCAGATTTTCATATTTAATTATGAACCTGCAGGACTATACATGCATTTTTTGAAGAGAACAGAAACAGATAAGACTGCATGACTTTTCACATTTAACTCCACACCCTAAAGCGATTTTAATATATTCTCATTTTTATAAACCAATATTGAGTTGTAAATTCCAACTGATCTTTTGGTCTATGCTGTTTTCAGGTGATGAATGAACAATGTGCCTCCCATCCAATGAATCGCAATAGGCTAAGCTTCGTGTTACTTTTGTTTTGAAACAAAGTCTCAGATTTCAAATTCAGATTTCAAATTCCTGACAGTTTCATTTTTGTTCTGGATCCAGTGCTCTGCTGATACACTGGAGCGCACTCGCCACCAACTGGACAGGGGTGGGAATTACAGTTAGAAGTTACAATAGATCATCCTCAATGTAATCTGTCAAAGTGACGGACGGCCTTCAGGTTTTTCCAATACTGATAAAAAAAAAAAAAAAAAAAAAAAAAAAAAAAAATCTGTCAATGACGGACAATTTTCGGTTGATGCAACCTCTGGTAAACATAGTAACGAAAATTGGATTTAAGTAGTTAGTTGTGAATTTATAGTATGCAATGATTCATGTAATCGATATTTCCAAGCTACCTGCAAGTTAACGCAAAGCAAAAATTCTGATTACATACAGCTTGTAAAGTTTCGCCATTGCACATAAAGGATTTTTGGCTTCATTTTATTAATTATTGTCATTCTTTATCATTCCATCACTCAGCCCACAAACTTTTTCCACACCCCCAAAGCGCTTCTCTGATCGTGTTGATCTCTGTTGCTGCTGGATCTCTGTTTCTTGTGGCTGTGGTTGAGACATTCTGAGAAAGATTAGATTAAAGCAGATTTGATCTTGACAAAAATGTTAAAACAGAAGATGTGTCAGCCTTCAGGGTGTTTCAGTTAAAATAAGCTTGCCTAGACTTTCTTCTAAAGCTTGAGTTTGTCATAAGACTAGTTCTTGCAAACTTGAGTACAAGTCTGTTTTTGCCTGGTATTGAGAAATCAACCGCTGTTCTAAAATAATTATGGGTGCTTTAGAAACACGGCTTCATAAGAATTTTGCAACAAACCAGTGGTTCAAAGACCATATTAACCCTTTAACTGTCACCATTCAAAATTCAAAACCATCTCAAAATTCATCCTTTGAAAACCATTTTAAAATCAGACATTGCATTACCATGGAAATTGTACATCAAAATTATATTACAAAATGTTTTCAGTCAAGAATTATAAAAAATTTACTCTGGATAGTGCATTTTCATGTCTATGTTTAAGATAAGGAGTGACAGTTAGAGGTTTAACTTCCTCAAGTCAGGTGATTTTAGCAAATAATGCGGTCATTTCAGACTATGGTGTTTGCTACTTTCCCTTTTGTTATACTAGACAAGCATTCGACATAAATGTGATTTTTGTCAAAAATATATAAATCACAATATATAAAAAATTAAACATTGATTAGTATGTCAAGTTTATAGCCCAAGTTTATGTTGTTACAATGATAGTGAACTCTTGTTTCTCTTTATTTTTCAAGCTGATCCTGAAAGTGATTCACTTTATATTCACTGAAACCTGTTGTAAAAACAGAAAGAATCACAGTAAAAAACAATAAACAATAAGAAAATAGTAATGATAGTTATAAATAATAGTTTAATACTAGGTTCCCCTGCACTTATGTTCTCCTTCGCTACACTTACAATAGGGAAATCACAGGCAGCTCTCTGGGAAAAAAAAATAACCTGCTTTGAAACTTTATTTTTACTGACAAAGAATTGATGTGTGGTAGAGGTGAAATGCAAACTGAGCATGTTTGTTTCGAGTGGTCATTGGTATGGTAATGTTAATTTTGATATGGGAAATGGCACGCAATTTTATAATTTGAGCAACTGACATTTTAAAATAAATAAGTAAAAAAAAAAAATATATATATATCTATTTGATATGAGTGCACTGCTGTGCAGTCCTTATTTGTGAGCCACACTCGTGTTCTTTACGGTCAAAAGTGACACTTACAAATTGTACTTTTTCCCCCAGTAAAATCAACTTAATATATTTTTGAACAATGATATTTTATCATTTTCGCTTTGTATTTTGAGAGAATTTTATGGTACTAATTAAGATGTATGTCACGCTTCAGGCAGGAACTGACGAACAACGACGTAGTGAAACGAACAGTCTTTAATAATCCACAAGGAACAGGAAACACAGGTAACGATAAGGTCTGACAAGGCAAGAGGGAAAACACACGCTATATATACACAGACTGATTACAAACACAGGTGCAGACAATGAGGGAGAAACCAAAACACACAAAGCTGCAGGGGGAAATGATGGGAGAAACCAACTAAAAAGTCCAGGGGTGTGACAATGTATGCAATAATTATGATCAGTTTTTCCTATTGAAAATACTAAAATAATTTTTCAATTAATGCAGTATTCCCAATTAAAATATAGGGGCCAGTTTTACTAAACAGGGCAAATTAGCACGAGAACGCAATTCCAAAACAGCGCCGATGGGAGGGGAAATATCTGCGAGTGATTTACTAACAATGCGCAAATTAGAGAACACAGATGCAACATCTCATTTACATATCAACCAATGCAATATACCAAGCGCAGCGCTAAATGGCATAGTCACAAATAAAGAAATAAAGAAGCCACAATTTAAAAGAACCAGAGGCAAAAAAAATTAAGGTTTGCTAGAAGTTTGCATAGACCTGGTATTGCGTGACTCCTAGTTGAGGGTTCTAAGTCATCTTTTATTTTCTGAAGCAAATTAAAAATAACTTGGGTTGGCAAACAGTATGTTTGATAATGTGTTCTTCTGGAATTCTAAGTAAAATAATACATGTGGGGGAATAAAAATCTTCTCCCTTCTACCATGCACTCTCTGTTCTCTGCGGTGCCTCCTCCTAACAATAACTGTAGCCATTTGAAGCACAAAATAATTTAACCCTTGTGCGGTCCTCGCGTTAGGTACGACACTCATGGTCTTTGGGGTCTTTTTTAACCCCAAGCAACAAAATTTAATTTTGTAACAAATTAATAGTGTTTTCTAAAAAAAAAAAAATAATAATTTTTCTGCTTATTAATGTTTTTACTACATTTGTGCCATTTTTGGAAGATTTATTATGATTTTTTAAATATATATAAATTAATAAATAATTATTAAAAAAAAATAGTTTTTTATACAAAAACAGCTTTTTGTGTAAAATTCACTTTATAAAAGACCCACATTTTAAACTTTCATTCATGGGGATAACATGGACCATTTGACATGGTTTGGTGTAAGATTTTTGCCCATCATTTGGAAAATGCCCGTTTAAAAATAAAAAAATTATCATTTTTACCAGTAGATGGCTGCAGAGCTCCACTATTTACTATGTGCTATTTGACTAATTGAAAGTCATCTTTTTTTCAAGTTTTTCAGTGGGAAAGGAAAGGATGTTATGTGTGGCCAAGTATGGTGACCCATACTCGGAATTTGTGCTCTGCATTGAACCCATCCAAGTGCACACACACAGTAGTGAGTAGTGAACAAACACCCAGAGCAGTAGGCAGCCATATTGCTATCGCTGCGGCACCAGGGGAGCAGTTGGGGACCTTGCTCAAGGGACTCACCTCAGTCGTGGTATTGAGGGTGGAGAGAGCACTGATTATTCACTCCCCCCACCTTCAATCCCTGCCGGATCAGGGACTCGAACCTGCAGCGTTTCAGTTGCAAGCCCGATTCCCTAACCATTAGGCCACATCTTTTTTTTTTTTTTTTTTTTTTTTTTTTTTGTTTTGTTTTGTTTTGTATTGGATTTTTGGATTTTTATCTACATATTATGAAATCACAATTATAAAATATATTTGTCAAAGTACTGGATGAATTGATAAACTTTGAATGGATGAATTTTGAATCAACATTTTGTTGGTTTGATTCTAATCATAATGTAACATTATTGAAAAACTGTTTTTTTTTTTTCAGTACAAAAAATATTAAACTTTGACAAAAAGTAATTTTTATTGTTAGAATTGTGATTTTATTATATGTAGATATCAATCCAACTGAAAAAAACTTGTAAAAAGATATCTTTTAGATATCTTTTAGTCAAATAGCACATAGTAAACAGTGGAGCTCTGTAGCCATCTACTGGTAAAAATGATATTTTTTTTATTTTTAAAAGGGCATTTTACAAATGATGGGCAAAAATCTTACACCAAACCATGTCAAATTATCCATGGTATGAATGAAAGTTAAAAATGTGGGTCTTTTATAAAGTGAATTTTACACAAAAAGCTGTTTTTGTAAAAAAAAAAACTTATAAAAAAATATGTATTTATTAATTTATATAAATTTAAAAATATATAATAAATGCTCCAAAAATGGCACAAATGTAGTAAAAACATTAATAAACAGGAAAAAAAAAAATTGTTTAAAAAAAAACTATTACTTTGTTACAAAATTAAATTTTGTTGCATGGGGACCACGAATGTAACTTTTTTTTAACACTAACATAAAATCAAAATATCACTCCAATTTTTTTTTTTTTTTTTTTTTTTGGATCTAGATAGTGCGGTCTCATGTTGTTTCGACAAAGAGAACATTTTTTAAATATTAAGCGAAAGTCATTTGCGGGTCAAAAGGACCCCGAAGACCGCATGAGGGTTAAGATATGATTTTTTGGGGCGTTAAATAATGTCGCAAATGGCAGTAATTTGATGAGCGCAAATGTTAGTAAAACACATTGTGGGTCAGGCACAAAAATAACTGTGTCCACGCCTTTTCAGTGTTAATTCTTTAATGCACATCTTCAGGAAAAACCTGAAAGTACAATTTTAATGCCAAAAGATGGTTTGCGCTGGCGCAAGCTATTAGTAAAACAGGCCCAGGGCTTTAAAAATCCAATTTTTGAAGGCAGATTAGCACCTCCTTGCTTATTTCTCTAGATTTAAACAATCTTTGAAATATTTGGGATAATGTAAGAGTCAGCAAAATATATAACACTTTTCTAGTGGCTTTTGGATATTTAAAAAAAAAAAAATACAAAAATTCTCAAAGACTACTTTTTGTCAAGGTTTATTATTATTATTATTATTTTTTATTTATTTTTTTTTTTCTGAATGTTGACCTGAAGTGTCAGTTTCTGCATTATTACTTTATTATTTTAAGCATTGAATACCAATAATTTTATTGCCATTTTATTACCACAGAATTTTATTACACAAAATATTACAACTCTATGAAAAAAAGTAACAGGAATGCTTTACCAAAGCATAATCCTTCTGAGCCTGATGTTATTTTAGCGTCTTATTCTGCCTCATTTTGGCTATATGGTTATAGCCATACAAATTCATTTGAGTGTGTATAACTGTGTGTGTAAGTGGATGTGTTTGTTTTGCACTCTTAATGTTTTAGAGTGTAACCCCGTCCTTGCTGTCCGCATTTTACTGCATTGTAGTTGCATTATTATATTTTATTTGACATATTTGCTGAGTTGCAGCAATTTTTTTTTTTTAAATGACCATTTAACATGTTCGAAACATGCCCTCATTTTTTTTTTTTTTTTTTTTGGTGTGTTCACATACCAAGTGCCATAAAAGTCACCAGATTTCATACCATTCTCATGAAGCTATGACTTTTTAAGTTTTTAAAGTGACCAAAGACTGCATGAAGGTTATTAAATTTGATTATTGCCATAGTCTCAGCCTCAGACTGCACGTCCATGGATTAACCATCTGATGCACATTGCACATTGATTGAGAAAGCTCTAATATAATTGCCTGGTTTTACTCAACTTCCAAGAGTAAGGTGAGCCAGGTGGTTTTATTTGTCTGGAAACAAAGTTGTGTTTCCAAGGTACAGGGCTGATACAAGAAGTGCCGTTGGGAAGAAAATAATTACAGGATTTGCATCACATCTTTTAAATACATTCAGAGTTTTCTTTGAAATGGCTTTTCAAACAAATCCACATCCCAAGGGCTTTCTCTGGAAGTGTGTTGCAAAATCACACAGATCTGCCCTGTTTAGATAATTAGGTTCACAACACAAATGTTCTCTGTCAAACCCAAAGTTTGTGACAGCTCATAGTGTAAGTTACCATTGCAATGGACACCTGCATAATCTACTATATGTCTCTAAGACGTCAGACCTCATCCTGTCAGATGTTATATTGACGTCTTTAAAAATGCCCTTAAGATGTTTATGATTTCAAAACATGATAGAATTTAATAGACTCTACTCACCACCAACAGCAATATATAATTTTCTGTGAAAGACCATGCTGATGGTGTTGATCTCCACTTTATAAACTCCAGACTGATTGTTTCGGATGTTGCTGATGACGAGGTCTCGGTCTGATTTTTCAGACGAATGTTTCCCCATCTTGCATCATCAGGGCCATTTAATCCATTAACTTGCTTGAGACCGTGGCTGCTTCCGATGTTTGTTAGTTTACGTTTATTGCATGATTTTACCATCAAAATATCAATTAGTATTCACAAGTAATACGTCAATTTAAAGTTTAGAGGCTTGAGTGTTGTTATTTATGATCGTTATGTCATAGACATGACATAATTTTAATTGAGAGCAAAGTTCTCAACAATACACGCAGCATCAAAACAGGAAGTTCTGAACAGTTTCTGTCCGGTAAAGATGACAGATAAATTCAATTATACAAACATCCACACAGTTTTAACCGCAATAACCCTGAGAGTAAAATATGTTAGGACTTTTTAGTCCAAAAGTGCTGATGTAAGAGGAATATTGATTAATTCTGCCATTTACATAAAATCATATAGAATTCTTTGTCCATTTTGTAGTAAATTATGCACTCCTGTTGAGACGTTAAACCGAGGTCCTGACTCTCTGTGGTCATTAAAAATCCCATGGCACTTACGTAAATAAAAATAAATAAAACTCTGCCCCCAGTGTTCTCTGGCCTTTGTCAATCATGGCCTGATTGGAATAATTCACTGAATTGGCTCTACATTAGAGCGCCTCTCCACCTGTAGCTGGTGTGTGGTGAGCACTGGCGCCGTGTCCATAAAAGTCAGCATCATTTCATGCTGCACACTGGTGGTGGTTGAGGAAGAGATGACTTCTATGATTGTAATTTTGTAAAGTGACCAAATGAAAGCGCTATATAAATGCGATCATTCATCATTCATTCATAAATTATGCACTCCACAGTTGTGTAAGTTGTAAAACACTATACGATGCTTTCCAGAGTCTTACGAAATAAAAATAAATAAATAAATAAATAAAACTCTGCCCCCAGTGTTCTCTGTGCAGAGCTGATTGGATAATAATTGAGAACATTAGAGCGCCGCGACTGTATCATCCAAAGTGCCATAAAAGTCACCAGATTTCATACCATTCCCATGAAGCTATGACTTCTTAAATTTTTAAAGTGACCAAAGACTGCATGAAGGTTATTAAATTTGATTATTGCCATAGTCTCAGCCTCAGACTGCACGTCCATGGATTAACCATCTGATGCACATTGCACATTGATTGAGAAAGCTCTAATATAATTGCCTGGTTTTACTAATCTAAGGGGAGCCAGGTGGTTTTATGTGTCTGGAAACAAAGTTGTGTTTCCAGGTACAGGGCTGATACAAGAAGTGCCGTTGGGAAGAAAATAATTACAGGATTTGCATCACCTTTTTAAATACATTCAAGATTTTTTTGATTTCAAAACTTTTCAAACAAATCCACTCAGGGGTGGTAAAACATCCCAACAGCAATATAGAAGTTTCTTGCAAAACCATCTGCCCTGTTTAGATAAATATGTTCACAACACAAATGTTCTCTGTCAAACCCAAAGATTATGACAGCTCATAGTGTAAATTACCATTGCAATGGACACCTGCATAATCTACTATATGTCTCTAAGACGTCAGACCTTATCCTGTCAGATGTTATATTGACGTCTTTAAAAATGCCCTTAAGATGTTTATGATTTCAAAACATGATATAATTTAATAGACTCTACTCACCACCAACAGCAATATAGAATTTTCTGTGCAAGACCATGCTGATAGTGTTGATGTCCACTTTATAAACTCCCCAGCAAACACAACGTTTTTATAACGTTTTTACAACGTTTCCTTCCAACGTTTTAAAAACGTACTTACCATCTCCAAACTGGTACTTCACATGCTGCCATCAAAATGTTTTCTTTACAGTGTTAAATCTGACTATTGAGCCTATTAAAAGCACTTATTTACATTTCACCTTACCTTGTAGCATTGCTGACCTCGTCGGTTTTATAAGCCTAGGTTAACATATGTAGGCCTAATAATTTATACTACACAAAAATTGTCACTCATCGTATTTATTCACAAAATGTAAAAAGTAATGTGATATGGGTAGTTCACAAAAATAAATAAATAACCCAATAAACAATGCAAATGCATAAATATATATACCAATAAAACAAAATGGTTTCAAATAATATACAGCATATGAAAATTATGCAATGACTGGCAAATTTGAATATGAGTTCAAAGTCCAAGAAATTTCAATGCACATTTCAACGGAAAAAAGCACCATTTCATTTGTAAAATGTATTCAATTTCAGCTAGTTACAAATTATTTTATTGCAGTTATAATAATAATCACATTGCAGTCTTTTTACTCCTTTGCACTAAAACTAATGATTTTATTGTTAGAGATTTATTAGCACAAATTACAGGTATATGGCATCCAATTTAGAACTTGTTCAAATAATATATAATACATACAGTTTATAATGGCTATAGTTGTTCAATTAATAATATTTTATGATACTGGAATACCTGAGATTTTGATAAATGTATGTATGTAGCGATTATTCAATGCTTTAATTGTAGGTTACACTGTTATGCCACTAGGTGGCAGCAAGAGACCGTCTTAATGACTTAGTTAGAAAACCATTCTTTTAGTGCTGATTCATTCAGTTGCTGAATTCTGTGAACCACCAAATTATATGACTCTAGTGCCGAGGGTAGTTTATAAACATTTAAAATATATATATAGCAATTTTATTATAAATTAACCACAAATTAAAAATTAAAATAGTTTTAACTATGGTTATACAAATGGTAATCAATACAGCAAAAAAAAAAAATGGTAGGACTAGAAGGTTGGGTTTAGTAGTAGGTCAGATTAGCTCAATGCAGTGCCTAGTTTCACAAAATTTGATGGGTCACAGAATTCAGTACAACCCCAAAAAGAAACAAGGTTGTAAAGAACTGAATTATCTAAACCAGGGGTTTTCAACTCTGACTCGTGAGTTCCACTTTCCTTTTTTAGCTCCAACCTTCATCAAACACACCTGCTTGTAGCTTTCTATTAGAACATGAAGACAATGATTACCTTGTTCAGGTGTGTTTGATTGGGGTTGCAACTGAATTGTGCAGGAAAGTGGATCACGCAGGCCAGAGTTGAGAACCCCTGTTATAAACTTTGAACAAAACCAAAAAACAATGCTACGTCTAATCTACACTTCATTTTTTAGAGATCAGTGCATTGACCAGGGCTGCTGCCTACCATGTGAAATCCCCTTAACCACTGAAAGAATACTTTAACAAATCAGTTATTGATTATACAGCAAATGTGGGGGGAATTATGCTTCACACTGGTGTACTTAAATATATGCATCATAGAAAACAAGGTTTAACAAATCTCACACCATACAGCATTATGGTCAGTTCACACTGGTTGAGTCAGTGTGTTCCCCCAGTTGGGAGTACGGCAGTGTGAATTGGCTTATAGGTGCTTTGGGAAAAAAAAAAAAAACAGTAAAAATATACATATTTTTTAATGCTTAAGAGCAATTAACATTCATATCTGAAATACGGCACATTCCCTATTCTTGCAATATTCATGTTCATGTTCCTGAGTAATGTCTGCATGCACTAAATTCTGAGAAGAACAAATAATATGCTAGTAGACAGCAATCCATATGAGAAGTCTGGTGTGGAAGGTGGATCTGTGTAACGCCACGCCAGCAGAGGGAGCCCTCACCCACTGACTGATTGTTGCTGCTCCCTCTGCTGCCTCGTTGGTAACTTCCTGGCCATAAAAGGAGGCCTACACCAAACAGGAAACTGCGAAGTATTGTTTTGCTATTGCGGACTCTACCAAGCGTTGTTTCCCTGTTTTCATTGCTCTGTTTTGTATTTGCCACGGTTTTGTTTTATAGTCATAGTTTTTGTCTTTGTTTTTGCCTCAGTTTTGCCTCATTCATTGCCATAGTTTTGTCTTGTTTCATGTCCTTGTTTATTTGTTACTTTTTGGACTGCTCTCTCTGGTTTATGGACTGTGCCTGTTTTTGTGGACTACGATATTGTTTTGCCTTGGATGTAACTGTTTGTTTGGATATCGACCCTGCCTGTCTTGACTACGATCTGTTCAATAAAGCTCGCACATGGATCTTATACGCTTCCCAGAGTCCTCGTTACAGAATACTTTGCCACACAAAGATACAGCTGTTGTTCTCCATGAGTCAAGCCAAGATACTGCTGTTGTTCTTCAAGATACAGCTGTGCCCCACGAGTCAAGCCAAGATACAGCTGTGCCCCAAGATACAGCTGTGCCCCACGAGTCAAGCCAAGTCACAGCTGTACCACGAGTCACAGCTGTGCCCCACGAGTCAAGCCAAGTCACAGCTGTGCCCTACGAGTCAAGCCAAGTCACAGCTGTTCCCCATGAGTCAAGTCACGTTACAGCTGTTGTTCCTGAGTCAAGTCACATTACAGCTGTTATTCCTAAATCAAGCCATGTTGTTCCTGAGTCAAGCCATGTTGTTCCTGAGTCAAGCCATGTTGTTCCTGAGTCAAGTCAAGTTGCAGCTGCGTTTCCTGAGTCAAGTCAAGTTTCCAAGTCCAGTCAGGTCGCGGCTGTTGTTCCAGTGTCAAGTCAGGCTGCAGCAGTTGTTCCAGCATCAAGTCAAGTCAGCTGCTGTGTCAAGGCAGGTCAGTTCTGCTCTTCCCAAGTCAAGTTAAGCTAGCTCCTGTGTCAAGCTGTAGCCCCTCAAGTCAAACAAAGTCACAGCCGAGGTTCCTAAGTCAAGCAAAGTCACTACCAATCTTCACAAGCCAAGCCAAACCACAGTTGATCTCCCTGAGCCAAGCCAAGCTACAGCAGATCTTCATGAGCCAAGTCAAGTTGCTGCTGTTATTCCCGAGCCAAGACAAGCCACAGCTGACCTTCATGAACCAAGTCAAGCTACAGCTGATCTTCATGAGCCAAGTCAAGCCACAGCTGACCTTCACAAGCCAAGTCAAGTCACAGCTGGACTGCACGAGCCAGGTCAAGTCACCGCTGTTCTTCACGAGTCAAGTCAAGTCACGGCAGGCCTCCCTGAGTCAAGTCAAGTCACGGCAGGCCTCCCTGAGTCAAGTCAAGTCACGGCAGACCTCCCTGAATCAAGTCAAGAAACTGCTGTCCTGCCAGAACCTAACCAGGTCCCCTCTGAGCTTCCCAAATCACTTCACATCTCAGCTGACCACCTAGAACCTCCTAAGGAGGTGGCGTCCATTTATGAACTCACTGCCACGTCTGCCCAAGAATCTGCACCCATGCCTCCAGAGGTGTCAGCATATGCTGTAGATCCTCCCACATAAACTCTCTACCTGTCATGCCACGGCCAAGGAAATCGTCAGTGAAAAAAACGCTCTGCTATGGATGTCACTAGTTCCACTTTGGATATCTCTGCTCTTGTCTGCTCTGCCTGCTCTGCCCGCCCTGCAATGGCTCCCTGTTCTGCCTGCCTCACCATGGCTTCCTGTTCTGCCTGCCTCGCCATGGCTCCCTGCTCTACCTGCTCTGCCTGCCCCACCATGGCTTCCTACTCTGCCATTGCTCCACGGCCCAGGTCCTCCAGTGCTTCACGGTCTGCTACTGCTCCACGGCCCAGGTCCTCCGAGGTCCCACTGTCTGCCATTGCTCCACGGCCCAGGTCCTCCGAGGTCCCACTGTCTGCCATTGCTCCACGGCCCAGGTCCTCCAAGGTTCCACTGTCTGCTATTGCTCCATGGCCCAGGTCCTCCAAGGTTATATACTTAATAAATATACTTTAATATATATACTTATATACTTTAATTGATAAAAAACTTAATAAATGGTAATGTATGTTTGAGGTTTTAATTTCTAGTCAGATGGTTCATAGCACCTTGGAGATGCTCTTCAACAGGAGGTCCGCTCCAACTCTACTGCAGTACTGCCATCAGAAAGAAAGAATCTAATGTTAGAAACATAAACAATCTGTCACAGAGCCAACAATATGTAATATACAAGGTCAGCATTATTAGAAATAAACAAACTGGAATATAGGTGAAATGCAGAAAAGAGAACAATATAGAATATTTAATAAGAATAGAATAGAATAAGAATAGAATATTTCAAGCTAGTAATGCTCATACAGTATCACATTACAGTTTGTTTGGAAGTCAAATCCTTCTTACATAATACATAACTTACTGACGCTCCTGAAATCACAGTACAATTTTTATCAATATTTTTTTAGCGTGATCAAAACGTGTTTAAAATTATTTGAGCTTATTTTCACCTCCATGTAAGTGACGTCACCGATTAACAGTACAGCCCATACATTTAGGTTAAATATTTTACTTCCGTTCATCCAGTGACAAATTGCCAGCAATATTTACAAAACTAAAAAAAAAAAAAAAAAAAAAAAAAACTGTCATCTACACATAATATGTGATTAAAAGCGAAAACTTTATGAAATAAGAACTCAAACTCTACAGTTAGCCTACATCTTATAGTTAGCCTAACGGTTGAGATGCTAACGGACTTTTCCCGAAGACACTAAACCATTTCTATAAAGTAAATATTCAACAGAAACGTGTCTATTACATGTGAGAAAGTGTTAGGAACCGTTGTATGTATTATCTTTGTCTTATTTGGACAAAACTTACCGTAAAGCAGTGTGACAGACGGAGACTCGCCGCTTGTCAGTTAAGCTGCTTCCCCGTTTGCATGGTAACTCTCTCTCCGCTCCAGTTTAAATGCAACTCGAATGTTCAAAGCGCGTGCCCGTTTAAAATGTAGCGTTTACATTTACATACATGAACTACAATTTACAGATGTCAGAATGACAGATAAAATGTCCTGAAACGTGATAACGTATTGTGTAAGTGGATAGTGTAGGCCTAATGTAGGTAATCAAACTGTAAGTGGAATGAGAATATAAAAGCATATTAGCAGAGAATGTAAAACAATTTTTGAAGTCAGTTTATGACAGGTTATAATATAATATAATAATAGCTTTAGAAATTTTATTTATTTACTTATTTAACTACCTAATGAAAAACATACCAGAAATTGTAAACATAGTGTAGAATAAGTAGGCTATCTATCAAAACACATTAAAAACAAACATCACGTACAAAGGGAGTTTTGGCACGGTTACATACTGTCATGACGTTTGTAAAAAATAAATATTTTTTTAACCAACCAGTCATTTCTGTTCATGTGTTAATACCTCTCTCCCACCTTTCCTTTGTTTACACCACAGACTGGTTTACACACTGAGCTGTTAGCTCGTGATATATGAATATACGGTATTATTAAATGAGCAAAGACAACTCAAAGTAAGGATTCACATATTACTTTTAAGTCCTTTTGATATTGCTCAGGCTATCTGTTACTCAGTCACTGAATTGCGTTAATGTTAAAATATCACTGTTATTTTACTGATATTTTTACACAAACAGAACAGTTTTACAAGGTTATATTTGGGTACTTTTATGACGTTTTTAAAACGTTTTATTCCAACATGCATATTACGTTATTTTAACACCTGAATAAAACGTCCCCTGAAAGTTGTAGTTTGGTCTGGTTTCATTTTCGTAGTAGACGAACGTGATTTAAATGAGCAAATACAACTGAAAGTAAGGATTCACATATTACTTTTAAAACCTTTTAAATACTTTTGAAGTACTTTTAAGAACGTAGTTTTTGCAAGGTTGTATTTTGGGTACTTTTATGACGTTTTTAAAACGTTTTATTCCAACGTGCATATTACGTTATTTTAACACCTGAATAAAACGTCCCCCGAAAGTTGTAG
Organism: Labeo rohita; assembly: GCF_022985175.1. NCBI lineage: Eukaryota > Metazoa > Chordata > Actinopteri > Cypriniformes > Cyprinidae > Labeo > Labeo rohita. The sequence continues at coordinate 45,257,080 of NC_066890.1, forward strand.
TTTAAAGAAAACATTCCAGGTTGGTATTTTTACAATGTTCCTAAAACGTTTTATTTTGGTTACATTTTTTTTTTTTTTTTTTTTTAAAAAACGTTTTTAAAACGTTTTAGGAACGTTGTACTACGACATTACCTAATTGCAACCAAAATACAACATTGTGAAAAGTTGTAAAAACGTTTTGTGTTTGCTGGGATCTTGCTCCGCCCCCAACACTACGATTGTCTGAACCAATGAGCTTTAAGCTGTGTCGTCATCCAGGCGTTTCCCATCGTGCTTTTAGTCAGCGCAGTCGGTGGAGAGCTACTGCTCCCGACTGCTCAATCCGACACAGCCGCCTCGCGATCGCGAGAGTTTTTTGACACACGTCAGCATGACATCAGAGCAAGGCGGATGTAACTCGGACACATTTCTAACCGTCATGCATCTTGCGGTGATCACTGGTGATTGATTCCGTGCAGAATTTGGGTATCTCAAATGAGTCTATAGATAAGTGAAGTTGGATTTAAATCTTATGTGGCGCCTCATAAATGATGTCAGCGTTGTGCATGCGCTCCAGTCTTCCACAAACCAGCTTTTGTTTACGGGAACAAATGAAGCAAAGTTTCTTTGCTTTAGCAAAAGAAAACTAGTATCCATTTGGCTTATATCAAAATCCTACAACATTTTTCTTTACAAATCCTCATTTTGTATGTCTAATTCATGACTGTTGTTTTGTTTTGATCTCTCCATGGCACGTTCACCACTTCTGAGCGGCACATGCGCAATGCCGACGTCATGTCATCCGCCTGGAGCTTCTTCCGTATACGACCAATAGGTGCAAGCTAGATTAATGTGATTATTAAGTTTTAAATATGGATATTTTTTCTTACAAAACTGCCTCGATTCGCTACAGGAGGCCTTTATTCACCCGCTGGAGCGGCACTTTTTAACCCTTTCACTGGTGAGTTTAAAATATTCTATCGGACCCCCCAGAGTGAGTTTTGTTTAGGCGACCGTTATTTTAGAACGTTCACTTTATTGTTTCCATGGCGACGCGTCATGATTGACACCGCAGCCACTATAGCGCTGTATGACAGACGTATCGCTTTTATTTCGTTTTTCCTTTTTTATTCAAAATATTCACACACTTGCTTACCATGTTTTCAACTATCTGATATTCCGGTTCACGAATACGTGTAAGTGAGTGTATTTTGCCGTTTTAAAACCTTTATAAATGATCTGGATCGTGATCTATGACGTGTGATGGGCGCCGCCATGTTTGTTCGCGCTGCCGTTCAGAGGGTCCTGTCAGCCGGATTTACAGCACGTAAATTCACCAGTTTCTCCCGAAATACATGCAAGTAAGTAGCTGGTGAAGTGGGAAAGGAATGGAGCAGTGGCGATTTCTTTAAGACTGCAAGGGAAGCTCAGCTTCCCCTATAATGTCACAAAATTAATGGTCAAATTATGTACTATTGTATTAACATTTTATTGACTAAAAATGCGTTAGAAAACGTTCATCTCAAAGACGAGTTCGTTCAGAATCAGTTAGATATAGCAGGTCGGCTGACTTGATTTTCTTCTCATACATTCCCGTAGCCTCACAGTGCATTTCCCCGTTGAAGCCCAGCGTCCATTGACTTCAATGGGGCTGCTTTGAACGTTTTTTTTCAGTGCTTTGAAACTAGACGGTCATTGGATAAACGCTGCGATTATGTCCCGCCCACGGACGCTCAGCGTCTCTGGGGGTGAATGAGGAGCAAATGAGGAGTGGGCTGGCCTGGACTCCGAGCTTCTGCATGATGATTGGAGGGTCTGTCGAAAGATTGCATCTCCTTTTGACTGACAGCGATTTTGTACTATACGGAATCGCTGAAGCTATTCGCGCTCAGTCCCATCGTGGATTTCTCAAGTTCAGTCGAAATAAAACTGCTGCAACTTATTTCTTTATAATTGCTTGGCGAAATTGCTTGATTTTCATCATACATTTCACACAATTATACACCACATTCTTTGTTTACTTTTACAGAGTTTAATATTTTTTTTAGATCGTTCATTCATTCATTCATGTTAATATTTAATGTAGTAATCAATATATATATATAGATTACTACATTAAATATTAACATGGAGGATGACTATAAATTAATATATATATATATATATATATATATATATATATAGTAATCTTGAAAAATTTTAACATAACATAATGAAACCTTATATTTCTATTAAAATACTTTAGAAATAAATAAATAAATAAATCTCCATAATAACCTTATTTAAATTGCAAAATATTTATACTATATAGTAGCATCTGACTAAAAGAAAAAATACATCATATTTTGCATAATAAAACTAAAGCTTTTTTTTTTACGATTGTTTGCATTGTGACTTACTTATGACAATAAGGCACATTCTTGTGAATAAATAAATAGACAATTTTACGATGTAGGCCGAAAATGAGCTTCCCCTATTTGACAGACCAGTAGCCGCCACTGGAATGGAGTGAATTATATCATTACTTACATTATGTGTATCTGATATAAATCAAACACGTCGGCAAATTATACTTGAATGGATTGTTATTGCTGCTTCCATAGACATCCGTGTGCATTTTACAAACTCTAAATGTATTGTTTTACTAGTAATTATGTGTATTTAAATTCCTGAAACCTAAAATAAACGTTAAGTCGTTGAAAACACTGCTCAATTGTGATTATATGACAAGCGCAGCGCGCATCTCTCTCTGGCTCAGCGCCAGACAACGCGCGAAAACACAGTTTGAATTTGGCAGTTGCGTGACGTCACCGAACGTTCGAAATCCCATATGTGGGACCGTACCGCTCAAAGGGTTAATATGGATGGATGCATCAGATGATTTGTGTAAATATTTGTGAAATCATTTGATTATTATTATTATTATTATTATTATTATTATTATTATTATTATTATTATTATTTTGTATTTGCCTATATCCACTATACAATATGATGTGAGAGGACATAAAACATAAGGACGTAAAACATATGCATACATTGTAAATCAATGTAAATCAATTTTATCAAACACATTTATAAGTTATATTTAATACCCCCTGAAAGAAAACAGCTTAATCCAGCCAAATGTGGCTTGCTAGTTTTAACTGGTAACCAAAATGAGTTCCACTGGTCTTGTTTATGCTTTTAGTGGCTAGAAGTGTAGGCCTATATCACTTCCAAATAAGGCCAGCATATTCAGGCTCTTCTCTATGGAAATAGATGCTGTCAAACTGCTCTACAGGATGTTGCTTCTGTGTGAAACAAGCAGTGACAAAAGAGCAAGAGAATGTCTAACATGTCTGACATAGGATATTGCATCATACTGTATTTTTTTTTTCCTAAATGGCAGGTGTTTTTTAAATTATATAAGTTTAGTTTTCTAAATTAAATAGTTAAATAGTTTCTAAAATAAAACTATTAAAACATCAGGATGCTGATACTTGAGCATCTACTGAAAAAAAAAACATATGCATGCGCTGCTGCAATATTAATTTATTAGTGTTATTTATTCATTTAACCTACCTACTTATATTTTGCTAAAATTATTTGATTTCGTAAATGTTCATGTTTATCGACTGCAATGCACATTAAATACCACATACTGCCAAATATGTTCAAAATGTTTGTTGTGAGCTGTTATTCCATTATACATATTTAATGCTTCCTGTGCTAAATGTCTTGACTTATTTCCACAGTCTGCTTAGTTGCTCTTCCATACTTAATGTCATAATAAAAGTACTATGAACATAAAAGACATTCAATAAGAGAAACAGGCAGTAATATCTTGATGAATTTGCAACAAATATCTGTCTTTTATTCATTTGCAGATGCTATTGCATCTGAAACATGAAGTTTATTTTTCTGCGTGACTATCTGTTTGTTTGGTTTCCTTTTGACTGATACTGATCTTCACATATGACCTCAAAATTTGGTCTTTTCATTAAGTAATGAGAAACTTATGCAAACATGGAATGTGTAGCATGCTTTTCAGTGAATTGAAATGATCTTGGCATGATCGATAAAATCAAATCAAGTACATCTCTGAGAGTCATATACTGAATTGTGTAAATCCATGAATATGCATCTAACTTCAACACAAACATACAACAAAATTATGGGCAAAACAACCTTTTATTTTCATTAAACATATGCACAACGAAAGCTGTGATGCATTTTATGTTAGGATCATTGTAAAAAGGCAAAAGCTGAATGAATGAAATGTTCAGACAGAAAGATCATCTGTAACTTGTGTAAGCACAGAGTGTCACATTTAACATTGGATTATTCATGCAACTTTACAACAGTAATTTTACACATTCACAGCTGATTCATTTAAAAAAAAATGTGGTGTCTATATTCTTACAAGGTTTTCATTAAGTCAATCATTTAAAAATATTTAAGCATAAAAAAGCAATGCAACAGTGCAACAGCATAAAACATAAAACAACAGGGCTAAAATATAAGTTGATGACTAGACAATCATTTTTTATGACACTAGACACTTCTTTATCAAGACAGTGGCATAATACAGTGAAATAAAATCTTCTTTAGCCATATCAAAACACTTGTTTGCACGTGGGTAAAATTTACCCACATGGCGGTTTTAGGTATACAGCAACCTCTGGCAATTCTAGTGCTAATTATGGCAAAACAAATGAAATTCGTACTTACTAGGTTCACATCTCAAAAGCACACATGGGTTGACTTCAAACACTGTTAATGTGTATACTGTTATAGTGACTATAAACTACTGCTGTTGGTATAGGTGCCAGTTTCATAGCATGCTCTCAGTTGTTGGCGCAGCATTAGAATCTGTGAGAAAATAAGGAAATAAGGATGTCAAGAGGATGTCAATCTTGCATTGAAAAGCATTTTTTTTTATTATTATTATGGTATAATAGTGTTTAATGAATTAATCAATGAAGCCAAATTAACATTGACATGCTGAGTGTTATCAACACAGAGTCAGGAGTCTGTATGTGATGACTACACTGTGAGTTTTAACATGAAGCTTTTGGTCAGTTGTCCTCTTAAACATTGTAAGAGAACCAAGAGTGTCTCTGAATTAAATTCTTTAATGTTACAAGGTTAATATCTGAATGAAGGCCAGTGTATCAGTAGGGTTGGGTATTGTTTGGGGTTTTTTCGATACCGGTGCCAAATCGATACTTTTAAAACGGTACCGGTGCCAAAACGGTGCCTGAACCGATACTTTGAAAAAAGCCACAAAGTGGTGGATGACACAAAAATATATTTTTATTGGACAAAAAAGTTCTTTAAATTGAACAATGTATTAAAAGTAAAAAAAAAAAGAAGTAGTACTATACATTATTAAGTCAATGCAAAACGCAACAACAATAAAACCTAAGCCACCTAACCCAACTACAATAATTTAACAGCTTAAAATTTCAGAAATTCTTTTGCAGAAATATGACTATATGTGATGAGATCTGGGAAAACCCGTCGGATGTAGCGGTGGGACGTTTTCAGGAAATTCGTTTTTCATTAAATTATTATTCTATAACATCTTGTCTACCATCTCTGAAAATATCTCTTCGAAATTGACTTGTTTAGTGCAGAAAAATAGAAATTTATTGCAGCAAGCAGAAATGACTGTCTTTCTCCTATGTTAAGAACGCGCTGCAGAGGTGCTTTCCCAAACAGTTAACCTATCAAAATAAACCACATAACATATTTAGTAAAGGCGTATCAGTTCACATTCTCCACCAGTCCTGTGTAAAGCACGGCAAGCAAATTTATTTATTTATTTATTTATTTACTTACTTACTTACTTACTTACTTACTTTAATATCGTGAGATGGCGGAGCACAACAACGCCGTCTAAAGTACTGCAGCTGCTCACGTAACCGATCTTACTCGTCTCAGTCTTCTCAGTTTTGGTGATGTCAGTGCCCTAAATGATGTTGCGGGCTATTTCACATCCAGAGATGAAGGATCGGATGATGAAGTTACTAAAGAGGAGTCGTCCGATGACCGTCTGTTTTATCACAGTGCGCGAACAGTTGCGCTGCGCTCGCTTTTACTACAAAGTAGGCTGCATTATTTACTAAACATAAAATGGGTGATCAACGGAAAACAAACGTTAGTCTGTTTGTCTAATGATGCAGTAGCGCTCCTAACTTGACAGACAGCTCTCGTTAAACCCGTAAAGTGAAAGTGAAAGCCGTCTCACTTTAAAGCCGTTTTTCTCAAAATCCCATTCCTGAAAATCATCGCAATCAGCCAACCTAAGATAGCCATAACGTAGGTTATGTAAAAAATAAAAGTTTTGGAAAGGGGCCTGAACGCAGCTTTCATATGGTGTTAAAACCTAAAAAAGGTAAAATTTCACCATGTGTTGGGTTTTCCTAGATCGCATCACATATTTGCCGTCTCTGGCAAAATACGACACCTCTCCAGCTGATGTCTGCAAACTGTCAAACACGGTGCATCCCTCTGCTTTCAACTTTATTCCACATACCATCAAATGTTTCATGAGGTTTGACGCGTTTTCCCCTTCACACGCAACTGCTGTAAAACATTTGCTGCACGTCGCAGTGTCTGAATCATTTCTCGTGAAATATAGCCACACTTTAGAATGTTTAGTTTTTGGCATTTTAAGTTCGACGCGTTTAATGTAGCTCGCTAAGCTAACGGCAAACCACCTGCTGCAGTCAGAGCAAGTGTAACGATAGTTGCAGCATTCACGCGCTTCTCGGATGCATTTCCAGACGATTTGTGCTTTTAATTCGAAATGTGAAAATGGATAGTAACTACAAAGATGTCTTGGATTTCTATCATCAAAGCTTTCCGACTTTCCCGAGTTTTCTCATTCAGTAAAAAAATGTTCTGATCATTCCGACACCCCATGAATGCAGTATTTAAATTTAACTAGCGATCATGCATGTTGATGAATCAATGCTTCTACATCCGTGTCATAGCACCAGAAGACAAATATTTCAATCGACAGTTCAGGCATTTAAGTGGCACCGAAATTCGCGTTCTGATTCGGTCCGGTACATACCGGTCACATGGGTACCGGTGCCGTATTGGCACCGGGTTTCGGTACCCAACCCTATGTATCAGAGATACAAAGAGATATTTGTGATGATGTTTGTGATGAAGCTGAAAAAAACAGATAAAATGCAGACTCTGTCTTTATATGTGTACTGAAGTTGCTATAATTACGTCTGAATTAACAATTAACAATTAATTATATCACACAACTTATCTTCTATTGTAAATATTTGATAGATTTTTACAGGCAAGAGCAATTTACACAGGAAGAACCATCTGACTGACATGTCAAGCACCCAGGAATGTTTTTTGCTTTGTTTTTATGTATCATTTAGGGGAAACATTATCCAAAAAGGGTTCTCAGATACTTGTCAAATAGTTCAGTGTCTAACAATCTTTTGTTATTCTTTAAACACTAAAAACTGAAACATTTTTCATTACAACTTTGCATGAAATACTTACACCTTTGCCTTGGTTGCTTATACTTCTTGTAGCAAAAAAACTGCTACAATCCAAACCACCAGACTTACACCAGCACCACATAACCCTGATCCAGCACCTGATGAAGAGGGATCTGTAAAAGTAAAGAGAGACAGTCATTAGTGTGAATGTATGTGAGTGTCTTCTCTGAGCAATATTGTATTTGTTTATATACATGTCATGTGACAATTAACAGATATCAGAGAACCATGGACATGCAAATGTGTTGTTAAATTATTGAAATATTAACTTAAAATCCATGGGATTTTAAATATTGTAATCAAATAAGTTTAACTGACAAACAATTTTATGAATTACTGCCTCAGGCAGTTGACTTTTTGAAAAATCCATTTTCAATAATATGGCTCGTTTGTTATGGCTACAAGTTGTCAGAACTATTAGCAAACCTCCAATCTCACCACATTCATATCTCAGGCCTAATAGCTGGGGTGCATCCCAGTTCAAATTTTCATGCTTTTCCTACACTAACTTCCCTCCTTCATGTCGACTCAGATGTATGTCATTAATTACCTGTGAAACCTGTAAGAACCTGTGAAATAAGTTTAAATGGAACACCCCACTTGGAATCCACTATGAAGCTATGAAATTTATATTAATTTTCTACCTTATGAATTTGTTTTATGCACTGTTCTGTAAGCTTTAGGCTGATTGTGAAAACTTAAAAATTCTAAAAAAGAAAGCAAGGTATACACCATTCAAACACCACCAGGGTGAGTGGGTGAACCAAATTTGGATGAACCAAGGGCATAGAATTTAGTAGGGATGCTAAGGACATGTCCCTACCAATATCCAGCAACTACAAAATTGTCCCTAACATTATTTTTGATCAAACAATTAAATACATATAGGCCTGTATGTTGTAATTTAAGACACATTTGAAATATGGCATACCACTGATATGACCTAAGAATTTAAAGTAAATATGTTAGAAAACTGCATGCTTTCAAGAACGCATATTTATACATGGGCGGAGTAAGGCCCGGACAGAACGCATTTTTTGCATTGAGAGGTGGCTTTTTTTATTGTTTTATATTGGCAGTGAGCATTTTGCATGCTGTTTATGTGCCCTGGGTGCATTTTTGTAGGAGCACCCTGAGCGCCTGAAGTTGAAAAAAAAAAAATCACCTCTGAGCAGAAAAGCGGCCAAAGTCTTTCACTTTTTGTTTTTTTTTTTTTTTTTTGCATTGTTCAATTAAATGAATGGTGAGGCGGCCCTTCCACTGTGGTGACGGAAGTCTACAGTTGCTTGGAACGTCCGGGGACTGAATTGATGGAGGACAAACTTGTAGTGGATCTTGCAGGTCACCCTCGATCAAGGTCGAGCAAGCACCCTTTGCTTTTTCATTTCAAGTTTCTGCTAATATAACAGTTTACTTAACAGTGACATTAAAAAATAAATAAATAAATAAAACATTATTATAAATTATAATTTAAAAAAGATTTAATAGTTTAATATTGCTAAATATAAAAAGTCCCCCAAAAAAGGCTGTGCTTGTGTTTTTGAAAAATGCATTCTGTCTGATCAGGGCCTAACAACATAATGTGGGTTGCACACCAGATGAGAAGCGCAGCACAACACCGCATATAGGACAGCTCACAGGTATCACACAGCAGATCGGGAATGAACAAAGTTGCATCAGTGATTTTGAAGCAGGGTGTTTGACAAAACAGAGCAGATGGAAAGAGAAAGTGTCATCGACATATAGCTCTTTATTTAAAGGAAACATATTTTATTTAAGCCATAGACAAAGGCTTAAAATGTGCTGACAGATGCACAATGCACAGTCTTCCAGCATAGGATTAAGTCAGTATGTAGATTAATAATAATTTTGGAAAAATGTAATGTGATTTTATGGAAAACTATGTGAGTGGCAGTCTGTGGTGTGGCAGGATTTGGAACAGCATCCTGAGTCACCGCTGACAGTCTTTAACTTTAACTTAATGCTGTTTAACTAAATGTATGGCTATAAGACAATCGCCAAGCATCTGGTGAGAAGGTGACAACAGTTGGTGTGATTATTCGCAGATGGAAGAAACACAAAATAACTTCAATAATCCAACTTCAATATCCCTCCATCTGGGGCTCCATGCAAGATCACACCTCGTGAAGTTTCAATGATCATGAGAACAGTGAGGAATCAACCAAGAACTACACAGGAGGATCTTGTCAATGATCTCAAGGTATCTGGGACCATAGTCACCAAGAAAGCAATTGGTAATACACTACGCCATGAAGGACTGAAATCCTGCAGCGCTCACAAGGTCCCCCTGCTCAAGAAAGCACATGTACAGGCCTGTCTGAAGTTTGCCAATGAACATCTTAATGATTCAAAGGAGAACTGGATGAAAGTGTTGTGGTCAGATGAGACCAAAATCAAGCTCTTGGCATCAACTCAACTCGCCGTCTTTAGAGGAGGAGGAATGCTGCCCCAAAACACACAGCATTTTAAAAGTTGGCATCAGCACATCAGCAACACATCATGTATCAGTGCCTGTCAGTGATGCTATCCCCTTCAGCCAAAAAGCCTGAGCTGCATGCCCTAAAGAAACTTACCTGCTAGGGCCCAAGTAATAAGAAAATCGGCCCCTGGGCACAGCTTGAAGGCTTGGAATCATGTAAAAATTCAAAGGCATATGGCCAGGTGGTTGGGTATTATATACCTGCCAGAGCCCTGCCTGTCACCTAATATCTAACATCTAACATGTCTACCACTAACTCCCAGGGAGGCCAAAGGAAAGGCCAATGACCTGTCTGCCAAGGGCAGAATCTATGGCTTAACACACACAGTCATGGCCAAAAATACTGGCACCCTTGCGATTCTGTCAGAAAATGCAACACTTCTCTCAGAAAACTGTTCCAGTTGCAAATGTTTTGGTATTCACGTGCTTATTATTTTTGTTTGCACTGCAACAACACACACACACACAAAAGACAAGAAAAGTCAAACTTGATAAAATTTCACGCAGAACTCAAAAATGGACTGGACAAAATTATTGGCACCTTGTCAAAATTGTAAGAAATAATTGCTTTTCAAGCATGTGATGCTCCTGTAATTTGTATTTATACACACCTGTGGCAAGTAACAGGTGTGGGCAATATAGTAATCACATATGCAACCAGTTAAAATGGAGAAAAGTTGACTCAGCCATTGTGTTGTGTGCCACACTGAGCATGGAAAAAAGAAAAAAGTGTAAAGAGTTGTCTGTGGATTTGAGAGAATAAATTGTGGAAAAACATGGACAAACTCAAGGCTTCAAGTCCATCTCCAGAAATCTTAATGTTCCTGTGTCCACTGTGCGCAATATCATCAAGAGGTTTACGGCCTATGACAGTGTATCTAACCTCCCTGGATGTGGATGGAAGAGAAATATTAATGAAAAAATAAAACGAAGGATTGTTCAAATGGTGGATAAAGAATCTGATTAACTTCCAAATAAATTCAAGCTGATCTGCAGACATAGGGTACAACAGTGTCAGCTTGCACTATCCGTCACCATCTGAATGAAAAGGGATGCTATGGTATGTTACATGCCCATTGCCCAGTCTAGGGTTGGGAGTGGGAGTAACAGATTAACTAAAGCATAAAGGAAGTTTAAACCAAAAAAAAGTGGAGGAATCACTCCAGTCCTCTTGGAGTCAGAAGTGGTACAGGCAGGAAAGACAGAAGGGAAATTCTTAATTTATTGAAATTAACAATAGATAAGGGAAGCAATAAATGTCTTCGGGAGAGGGCCTGGCCAAAACAACAAACAAAACAGAAGCTAACTAACAAGAGGAGGCCTAAGTAACCTATTCAGGTAAAATAAAAAGAAATCAACAACAAATTCTTACCTCACTCCCTTGCTAACCAAAAACAGAGACAAAAGTTGAGTACAAAATAAAATGGCACCCTCACCCTACAGCTTCCCACTTAAACATAAGGCAAGTAAACAAACAAACAAAAAAAAGTTACAGTACCTTTTAATACCTTAACAAAAGAAGAAAAAGTAAATCAAAGCAGCCACTTAGCTTGATGTTTTAGTACCACTCTGCTTGCCAACAAGAATTCACTTTAGTGTTCAAGGTTATCAATCAACAGGTAAAAAGTTCAATTTTGCACCACAACAATCAAAGAATCAACAAGCAACAAGTCTGGAGCAGGGGAGAAGTGAACCACACTCCACATTGTTTCTTCTGCCCTTTTGTCTCTGTTGCATCTCTGCAGCACACTCTCGATGAGCACCACCTGTGGCCAATTACAGCTGCTAAGCAAGCAGAGTGAGAGAGGGAGAAAGAGAGAGAGAGAGAGAGAACACAACCGCACACAAAAGGGGCGGGAAACCACACCTTAAGCATTAACATTAATAGAAATACATCCTCAGGATGTAACACCCCCACCACTAAGAATACAAACCAAGGTTTGTAAAACAACACTTTCAGTCTTACCGTATACACTAGGTAAGAGGATACAAGCGATAAAGAGAGAACACCACATTTATACTCTCGAGAGAGCATCCGCCATAATATTTTCAGCCCCCTTCTTGTGCCGAATATCCAGGTTGTACTCCTGGACAGCGAGGGCCCACCGCAACAAACGCTGATTGGAACCTGACATGCGAGAGATGAATACCAAAGGGTTATGGTCAGTGTACACAATAATAGGCTGAGGGCTATTTCCCAAATAAACTTCAAAGTGTTGAAGTGCCAACAAAAGTGCCAGGGCTTCTTTTTCAATTACACTGTAGTTCTGCTGGGTCTTGGAGAACTTTTTAGAGAAATAGGAAACTGGATGTTCAACATGAGACTCATCCTCTTGCAGCAGAACTGCCCCAGCTCCTGTAGCACTTGCATCCACCTGCAATCTGAAAGGGGTCTTAAAATTTGGAGCTGAGAGAACAGGGGCATTACAGAGGAGGTCTTTAGCAGCATGGAAGGCAAGCTCACAATCACTGGTCCACTCAAACCTTCTACTCGTGCTAAGCAGGTCTGTAAGGGGAGAGACTAGGGCAGAGAAATTTGGACAAAAGCTTCTGTAATATCCACTCATGCCTAGAAAACGTCTCAACTCCCGCTTGTTACTGGGCACAGGAAATTCAAGGATGGCAGAGATTTTAGCTTCCACAGGTTTCACTGCTCCTTGACCAACTTGCTTACCCAAGTATGTGACAACAACTTTTGCAAATTCACATTTAGCAAGATTTAGGGTCAAAGAGGCAGCAGTCAGGCACTTAAAAACCTTTTCAAGGGTCTTCACATGATCAGTCCAGTTCTCTGAATATATGACAATATCATCTAGATACACCTCACAGTTGGTCACATCTGACAGTATCTTATGCATCATACGCTGGAACGTAGCCGGTGCATTTCGCATCCCAAACGCCAAGACCTTGTATTGTAGGAAGCAATCAGGGGTGACAAATGCTGAAATCTCTGAGGCACGTTGGCTGAGGGGTACCTGCCAATAACCCTTTAGTAGGTCCAATTTTGTAACATACTTAGCTGAACCTACTCGATCTACGCAGTCTTCCATTCTGGGAAGTGGGAAAGAGTCAGGTTTTGTTACCTTGTTGACTTTCCGATAGTCTGTACAAAATCGAAAGGTGTTATCAGGTTTTGGGACAAGGAGGCAGGGGGAGCTCCAGGGACTCTGACTGGGTTCAGCCAAACCATGACGCAGCATATACTCAACCTCAGTCTGCATGATTTCACGTTTCCATGGATTAACTCTGTAGGGATGTTGCTTTATAGGGGAAGAATCTCCAACATCAATGTCATGTACACATACTGTAGTTCTACCGGGCACATCACTAAACAGGGTAGGAAAAGTGTGCAGCAAGCTGGTAAGATTTTCAGACTGTTCACTGGATAGGTGAGAAAGAAAAGTCTGAAGATCCTGCAATATAGCAGAATTCTGCAACCGAGTGGAGGAAACGGGGACATCTTTCCTCATCAAGCCATCCTCTTCCAAGGAATAATTTGACACTACCCCCACAGTGGCTACGGAGGAAGCTGGTGGGGAGACACTCTCATCTTGCGGGCTTCCAGAGGGATCCCTTTCAACATAGGCCTTTAGCCGGTTTACATGGCACACACGGCTCTTGCATTTTCGGTCAGGAGTAGCAATAAGATAGTTGGTCTGATTTAACTTTCTTTCAACCAGATAGGGACCAGCAAATTTTGAATGCAATATCGAACCGGGAGATGGAAGAAAGACCAAAACAGAATCGCCAGGGTTAAATTCTCTTTTCACAGAGTTTTTGTCAAACTGACGCTTCATCTTTGACTGAGCCGCAGACAGTTGGATTTTTGCAAGACTTTGAGCCTTATGCAGCTTCTCGCGGAGAGAGGTGACATAATCATCGACTGGCACAGGCTTGGAACTTGGATTCAACAACTGTTCACTTAACAGTTTTAGTGGGCCACGAACTGTATGGCCAAACACTAGCTCAGCGGGGCTAAAGCCGAGGGACTCCTGCACAGACTCCCGTACTGCAAACATCAAGAAAGGTAGACCCTCAACCCAGTCTTTTCCAGATTCCATGCAGTATCGGCGCAGCATTGTTTTAAGGGTTTGGTGAAACCTCTCCAGGGCCCCTTGACTCTCTGGATGATGTGCTGTGGACGTTTGTTGGTTTATGCCAAGACTTTCTAAAACCTGCCTAAAAACCTTAGAGGTAAAATTTGACCCTTGGTCACTTTGAATCACTTTTGGCAGGCCAAAGGTTGTACAGAATTTGAGCAGTTCTTTTACCACAACCTTAGCTTTCAGGGTGCGCAATGGGACAGCCTCTGGGAATCGAGTTGTAGCACACATAATGGTCAGAATGTACTGGTGGCCAGATTTAGCTTTGGGCAACGGCCCAACACAGTCAATAATTAAGCGCTCAAAGGGGTCACTCACAACAGGGATAGGGCAGAGAGGTGCAGGTGGAATTTTCTGGTTTGGCTTTCCTCCAACTGGCATGTATGACAAGACCTGCAGAATCTAGATACCGCTGACTTAAGACCAGGCCAAAAGAAGTACTTAACAATGCGGTTGTAAGTTTTTGTAATACCCACATGGCCAGATAACACATTCTCATGGGCAAGTTTTAAGACTTGGTGTCGATAGCCAGAAGGCAAAACAATCTGCTGCACTTCTTGCCATCCCAACTCTTCTCGTTGGGGCTTCCACTTACGCATTAACAACCCCTTTTCCCAGAAGTAGACTACCCCTGAACCAGGAGCATGGGTAGCACATTCTGCAGCCATCACACACTTGGCTAGGGAAAGGTCTGCTTTTTGGGCAGCAGCTAGATGTTCTCTACCTACTTTCAATGGGGTTTCAGAGGTCAATTTTTCATAAGGCACAGCAAGATCAGGATCAGGAGTTATAGACAGGACACACTCCACAGACTCAGGATCATCAACAAGAAAAGACCTTGAGAGATCCACCACCTTCTCAAATTTCTTTGACTGGGCACGGGTAACTGCACAGGCAGGAAAGACAGAAGGGAAATTCTCAGCCAAATCAGGTTTATATGAAGTACAGGGTTTATGGGATACAATTGGCCTAGGAAAGACTGTGCCACCTGCTAGGTCATTCCCTAGAATCAGATCAACCCCTTCAACAGGTAACTGTGGGCGCACTGCTAAGTTGACTGGGCCGCTTACAATGTCAGACTTTAGGTACACAGTGTGGAGTGGCACATTCGCACAGTGCATTTTGATTCCCCGAATTAACACGTCATTCCCAGTAAACGAGGTAGCAGAAAAAGGCAGGATGTCTGCTGATATGAAAGACTGGATGTCTGCTGATATGAAAGACCGCACCAGTGTCACACAAGATTGTTACTGAATCAGGCGATAGAGAGACTGTGCCTTCAAACAAGAAGGGTTGATAACTCTCTTCACTACGAGAACTTACGTTACAGAAGGATTGTACTAGAGCTACATTTTTGGGCTTGGAGGCTGCTCTTTTCTGTTTCCAAGCTTTACAGTCTGAAATCATATGGTTTGGATCAAGGCAGAAGAAACAAACTCGCCTTTCACCACTGTTCGCAAACTTACGACCACCTTTAGACGGTGTCTCATTTTTAGACGAGTGTACAACATGCGGGACAACCGAACTTTCCACATTCAACAATGGGGGTTTGGCAGAAGTCTTCTAGCAAGATTAGTTCCTGTAAATCTTCCAGGGTAGTAATCTTGCTAGACAGACACCACTTTTCAAAAAGAACCCTCTTTTCTCTCACAAATTCAACATAAGTTTGGTTGACTGTTTTCGAATGAGTGCGGAATTTTTGCCTATAGGCCTCAGGGACAAGTTCATATGCTCGCAAGACTGCAGATTTTACAAGGTCATAATCAAGGGAGCTTTCTATAGGAAGGGAAGAACAGACTTCCTGAGCTTTCCCTGACAGGCTACATTGGAGCAACAGAGCCCACATATCCTTTGGCCACCTCAATTTACCAGCGACACGCTCAAATGCAACAAAGTACAAGTCGACTTCTGTCTCTCTAAACGGAGGCACAAGTTTTATATACTTACTGACATCGAAACTATCACTAGAAGGTGCATGAGAAAAATCATGCGTGACTGAACTACTGCCGGCAGATGTTAAGGGTGACGAGACTGATATGGGTCTAGTACGTGGTGATGGAACTGGCTTTTGAGCCAATCGCCTTGCTTCCAGGTCCAATTTGCGTAACTGGATATCTCGCTCAGCCTGTTTCTCTACAACTTTAAGCCTAATCATTTCTGCTTCACATTCCTGTTTTTTAATCAAAAGATCCATTTCCTTTAACTTTACAGCAATTCTAGTATCATAAGGTGCAAAAGAATCAGTGGTGAGATTCAGATCTTCAGCCGCAGTTTCCACTGCCACTTCAGACTGAACCCCTACACCATCCTCAGCCTCCTTAGGCAAAATGCCTGCATCTACCAATTTCTTAAACAGGTTATTCTTAAGCACTTGTTTTGTGGCATCTTTTGGAATGTCAATATCAAAAAAGTCTGCTACCAAAATAAGATCTTTTTCTTACAACGATTAAAGGCTTCAGTTGTGGGGCAAAGAGTAAATGCAGTAAAATCAAACTCCATTCTCTATGCCTATAACACTTTCCTCTTCACCCACAGTCGAAAACAGTCAAACAATTTGAGAGAAAAAGAGTACTTACCAATAGCCAATTAAGAGGCGAACGGACGAGCCCCCACTTGTTACGTGCCCATTGCCCAGTCTAGGGTTGGGAGTGGGAGTAACAGATTAACTAAAGCATAAAGGAAGTTTAAACCAAAAAAAAAGTGGAGGAATCACTCCAGTCCTCTTGGAGTCAGAAGTTGGACAGGCAGGAAAGACAGAAGGGAAATTCTTAATTTATTGAAATTAACAATAGATAAGGGAAGCAATACATGTCTTCGGGAGAGGGCCTGGCCAAAACAACAAACAAAACAGAAGCTAACTAACAAGAGGAGGCCTAAGTAACCTATTCAGGTAAAATAAAAAGAAATCAACAACAAATTCTTACCTCACTCCCTTGCTAACCAAAAACAGAGACAAAAGTTGAGTACAAAATAAAATGGCACCCTCACCCTACAGCTTCCCACTTAAACATAAGGCAAGTAAACAAACAAACAAAAAAATTACAGTACCTTTTAATACCTTAACAAAAGAAGAAAAAGTAAATCAAAGCAGCCACTTAGCTTGATGTTTTAGTACCACTCTGCTTGCCAACAAGAATTCACTTTAGTGTTCAAGGTTATCAATCAACAGGTAAAAAGTTCAATTTTGCACCACAACAATCAAAGAATCAACAAGCAACAAGTCTGGAGCAGGTGAGAAGTGAACCACACTCCACATTGTTTCTTCTGCCCTTTTGTCTCTGTTGCATCTCTGCAGCACACTCTCGATGAGCACCACCTGTGGCCAATTACAGCTGCTAAGCAAGCGACAGAGGGAGAAAGAGAGAGAGAGAGAGAGAGAACACAACCGCACACAAAAGGGGCGGGAAACCACACCTTAAGCATTAACATTAATAGAAATACATCCTCAGGATGTAACAGGTAGGAGACCCAGGAGGACACCATTGCTGACACAAAGGCATAAAAAAGCAAGACTGGAGTTTGCCAAAACTTATGTGACAAAACTATAATCCTTCTGGGAGAACATGCTGTGGACAGATGAACCAAAAGTAGAGCTATTTGGTAAAGGACATCATGGCACTGTTTACAGAAAAAGAAATGAGGCCTTCAAAGAAAAGAACACAGTCCCTACAGTCAAACATGTGGAGGTTAAAAGATGTTTTGGGGTTTGTTTGCTGCTTCTGGCACTGGATGCTTTGACTGTGTGAACGGTATCCTGAAATCCAATGATTACCAAAGAATTTTGGGGCACAACATAAGCATCTCCACCAGAGGTCATGGGTCTTCCAGCAGGACAATGACCCAAAAAAACACTTCAAAAAGCACTCAGAAATGGTTACAAACAAAGGGCTGGAGAGTTCTGAAATGGCCAGCAATGAGTCCGGATCTGAATCTCATAGAACACCTGTGGAGAGGTCTCAAAACAGCAGTTGGGAGAAGGCATTCTTTAAACCTGAATGACCTGGAGCAGTTTGCAAAAGAAGAGTGGTCCGAAATTCCAGTAGAGAGGTGTAAGAAACTCATTCATGGTTACAGGAAGCAATTGATTTCAGTTATTTTTTTCCGAAGGGGATGCTACCACATATTAAGTTAAGGGTGCCGATAATTTTGTCCAGTGTATTTTCTGGGATGTATGTGGAATTGTATCAGATTTGCAAAAAAAAAAAAAAAGTGTGAATACCAAAACACTGGCAACTGCAACAGTTTTCTAAGAGAAGGGTTGCATTTTCTGACAGAATTGCAAGGGTGCCATTATTTTTGGCCATGACTGTATAAGGTATCCAAAAAAGGTAAATTGCTAGTGAAACAGGAATAACCACCTTCTACCATTAACAGATGGAGTTAACTGGTGATTTAAGAGGGAGCAGTGGAGACGAGGACCTCCCAGCCAAACTCCTTTTAAACATATTAAAGTGTCTTTTTTATCTAAATAATTGTTTACAACATAAAATATAAGAGCTACACTTAGTTCAGAGAGAGAAATGAGCAACTCGAAGCAGAAGCAGAGTACTGCGCCAGCAACAAGATCAGGTGCTACCCTAGTGGGTAAGTTAGCAGCTATGGGGGCTAACGATACTGCTAGCAACAAGGATACTCATCATGTATAACTTGGATGAGTCAGCTAGTCTCCGAACTGGCAAAGCAGCAGGCCAGTTTAAAAGAGCACATGGCAAGTTTAATTCAAGATTCAATTAAGCCGTTACAAGCCTCCCTTGAGATGCTACGTGAGACAGTCAGCTTGTTTCAACACCGATTACGTCTACTGAAGTATTGGTTAGCAAAAATTTTGAAAGACTCGTCACCACTGAAGCAACGATTAAATCCTTGAAAGCACAAAACTCATCTCCTCTTGACCAAACTGACGATCTTGAGAACAGATCTAGAAGGGCTAACCTGCCTATTATTAACATTCTGGAAGGCAATGAGGATGGAAAAGACCCCATCGGATTTGTATCTGGGCTGCTTAAAGATACCATGCAGAGTGTGTTTGACAGTCCTCCTAAGCTTGAGCGTGTGCACTGTACTCTTCACCCTAAACCTGGAGCAGGGCAATCTCCAAGACCATTCATTGTCTGCTTTCACTAATTTTAGGAAAAGGCACTTCACTGGGCAAGGCGACATGATATTAAATACAACGGAGTGTCACCTGAGGTTATATATGAGTGCAGCTTTAGCGAAGAAAGGTGCCGGATATAAGGAAATCAAACAATTCCTTTATCAGAAAGGTATAAAGTTTCAACTTCTGTATCCTGCCTGTCTTCATGTGAAATTCGGTGAGGAAACTCACAATTTCGATTAACCTGAAGCTGCTGAGGCTTTTTACAAGAAGCTCATTCTTGCACAGGAGTGAAGACTGGCTTTGGCCGTAACACACTATCTACAAAGTTATAAGACACTGTGAAAATACGTAAGGCAATGAGGTGATTTTTAATTTTTTCCCCAATTTGCAAGTGATCTAAAACTCCAACAAAAGATAGTATGTTTCTGTTAATTGCCTTAAAGTTTATGTGGTACAATGTGTAGTAATGACGCTATGCTGAACTCCATGTATATATAGTGGCTTGGGGTCCCTCAAGAAGGTTAAGAGAAAAAGACTGGATAATCTAAGCCATGCAAGTTAAATAGGTTTCTGCAGCTTGTTTCAGTTGAGGAAACAAGCATAGGGAATGTTGGGTAGTTTGGTTCTGTGTTATGTTTATCAAAAATATTTGTTTTAAGTTATATTTTCAGAAGAACTTAAGTCTGAAAGAAAATCTGAAATAATATATTTACAGGAAACCCACCTGCACATTAGTGATCATCTTAGACTTAGGAAATCATGTGTGGGACAAATTTTTCTCTCTAATTTTAGCTCTAAAGCAAGGGGCACTGTTATTTTGATACGCAAAAACATCCAACTTACCGCCTCTGCTTCTATCGCAGAATAAGCTTGTTTCTTTACTGCCAGACCTAAACTCCCATCTCATGATTTTTGGTGGTGACATAAATTGTGTACTGGATCCATCCCTTGACTGCTCTAATCCCAAATCCTGTTCTAAGATGGCCCAGGCCCTATCTACATTCATAAAGCAAGTGGGGGCTGTTGATCCTTGGTGATTTCTGTTTCTACACAGCAGAGGATATTCCTTATTTCTATAGGACGTATTTCTCACAAGTTCACCACTCCTATTCAAGAATTGATTACTTCTTTATAGATACATCTCTCCTTCCTTCTGTAGGACAAATCAAATATTTACCTATTGTGGAATCAGACCATACTCCTGTGCAATTAGATCTTATTTGCAATTTGATGTATAATAAACAGCCTTTGTGGAGATTAAATACATCCTTGTTATCAGATCCTGCATTTTGTACATTCGTAACTAACTATATTTTCTATTGCACAACAGGTCAGGATCTATATCAGCATCTACATTGTGGGAGACAACGTAGTTATCAGGGGAGAAATAATGTCATATATTTCAACCCTCAATTAAAAACAAAAAACAAAAAAAAGTAAACAAAAATTACATGATTTGATTGATTCTATTAGCAGATTAGATTGCCAATACTCCATGTCTCCCTCTTCTAAAATTTATAAGGAAAGGTTGAACCTTCAAGTTCAGAATAATCTTCTATCAACAAATAAAACTGAACAGTGTTTACTACATTCTAGAGGCTATATTTAAGTATTCCACAGATAGTTAAGATATTGAGACAATTTGGAACTTTCTCAGGTTATGAATTAAATTTTTCAAAAAGTGTTTGTTTCCCAATAAACAATAAGGCTCTCCATATTTCGAATAATGATATACCCTTTCATTTGTTTTTATCAGGTTTTAAATATTTAGGAATAAATATCACACTGTCACACCCCTGTGGACTGTTTCATTGGTTTTTCCCTTGTATGCCCTTATTTGGTCTTTCCTGTTCCATTTCTAATTATGACCTCATTGTTTAATCATTCACACCTGTCCTTGTCTGATTAGCCTGTGTATTTAAGTTTGGTTCAGTTCCTCATTTGTTTGTTGGGTCTTAATGTCTATTTATGAAGTCTCTTCATGTCACTAAAGTCACTAAGTCTTGTTTGTGTTATTTTTGCATGTGGATTCCCTGCTATTCCTGTTCGCTCCTGTTCCTAGTGTGGATTATATAAATAAAGTGTATGATCCTGATCTCCTCATTCCCGCACACAACGCTTGTGACAGAAGACCCGACCACCAAACAACATGAAGGCTGAGGAAGCTTTGTGGCATTTGCGGCAAGGCGGTCGGAAGTTGGAGCGGTTTGTGGAGGAATTCCTCGAGCTAGTTAACCAGCTGAGCTGGCACGACGCTGCCTTAGGTGCGTGTTTTCAGCTGGGGTTGGACAAAGAGACAATCCGTTGCGATCTTCCCATTTGTGAGTACCCCCTGATCAAACTGATTAATGTAGTCCTTTATTTGAATTGATCTGATTTCGAAGTCGAGGAGGATTACGTCTCGTTGTCTGGCCCCCTCTGAAACCCGTCGCGTCGTGTCAGCTCACACCACCCCGGGAGCCCCCACATGCCGCGCCAATGGCTCGGACCGCCTGCCCCGCTCCAAACGAACCCCCCTGGTCCAAGGCTCCATCTGCTTTCTCAGGCCCGGAACCGCCGGCCATGGCTCGCTCAAAACCCCCAGCCTGCTCACAGACTCCGGCCGCGGCCAGCTCACAGATTTCAACCGCGGCCCGTTCACGGACTCCAGCCGGCCAGACCTAGTGATCTCCTGCTCCACTGCTTCATGGCCCAGGACCTCCAGTGTTTCCCTGTCTGCCGTTGTCCCATGGTCTATGTCATGATCCAGGTCATGTTTTGCCTCAGCTCCACCATCCTCCTGGTCTTGTTGGGTTTTGTTTGGGTGTCTGGAGCCGCCCTTAGAGGGGGGATACGTAATGTGGGGTGTGGGTTTTTGTTTCATGTTTTCATGTCTTTTACTTCAGAGTTTAGTCATGGTTCCTGTCATGTCATGTGATTCCTCTGCCCTCTTGTATTCCGGCTATTGGTTCCTGAGTTCATGTGTCATGTTTTTTAGTTCATTGTCTTATGTGATTCTCCTTTCTGTTTGCTCAATGGTTTCTTTCGTCATGTGCCTTGTTCCTATTAGTTGGTTTATGTCATGTATTCCCTATTGTTTGCTATTAGTAGCCCTCTTGTTGCCATGGTCTCTTGTCATGTATTGAATGATGTTGTAATCTGCTGTTGGTGAGTTGTTTTTATCAAGCCATTGTCTAGTCTTTGTTGATTGTTTAGATTTTGGATTTCACACTGTTAATAAACTGCACTTGGGTTCATCTATTACTCACCTTCAGTGGACCTATTGTTGCAGTGTAACTCCATATATAATATTCAAGTGATTTTTACTACAGAGAACAGCAAGCGCTTGAGGTTGTCACAGCTACCAAATAGATAGTGCAAATTACTTGTAAGGACTGTGCCGAGTCTAGCTTTGCTGCACTAAACTAAGAAATAAATGTTGAAAATGCACTATTCATGTGATCTTTCACAAAGTAGGTGTAAGGAAGAGGTAGGCTGAGTGGATTCCAGATGCAGGTCTTTATTAAAAGATCTGTGCTTTAAGTCCAAACAGTAATGACATCTCAGAGTCCGGTCACAGGCTTGAGTCAAAATACAGGGAAAACCATCCAATAGCAGACTAATACAAAACAGTAATCCAGAAGTGTGAGTCAGAAGAACAAAAGCAAGGGTCATAACCATAAACATCAGCAAAAACAAGGAAGAACGCTTAGCAAGACAGAATAACTGGCAATACTTTGCAAACTGGCAATGGAAGCAAATGGCTTAAATACATAGGAACAGGAAATGACCGAACAGGAACTGATGTAGCAGGAACAGGAAGTGCACAGAGTTCAATATTCAGGTGAGAGCTCCCTCTGAAGGACGGGAGCCTGATCAGACGTTACAGTAGGCTTTTAAGAAGCTAATAAAGGAGTGTATAACTCACTGTCGGGCTGTTATCCACCAAAATGCAGATTCCTTAAGGTATTATGCAAATGAGATTGGTCAAGGCCAAAGTTTGATTGAATTTATTATTTACAAACTAACAATAAAAAAATGTATCAAAATACACTTGGAAAAAAAAAAAAAAAAAAAAATATATATATATATATATATATATATATATATACTTTAAAAACTTGCAAAATAAAGTACATTTAAGAATGAAATTTTGTAAAATCTACTTAAAGGGGTCATTGGATGCTAAGTTCACTTTTTCGTGTTGTTTGACCATTAATGTGTGTCGGCAATGTATGTACAAATCTACCCTATAATGATAAAAATCCATACAGTGGTTTTTAATTAATCTGTAAAAATAATATCCCCCTTTTCAAATCGAGCCCTTCTCAGATGGTGTCACACCGACAGAGGTCGCTTCCATGATGGTTGATTGTCATGAGCGTTAAACCTCAGATCAGCTGATGCTGAAGCAGGGATGTAAGTTAGACAAGAATATCTCTGATTGAGCAATTGAGGTGTTGTGTTGCTGGATGTAATAATAAACATAGTTGTCGTCATTTACTCCCGACATCTGAGCAGCTGAAGATGCAGTGGATTACGTTTGTTTGTGAAGGGAATGCGGCTCCCGATCTACATCCGTCTATGTTCACGCGAATCATTCGTGATCCAGCTTCACTTACAGCAGAAGTGAGTATAAGGTTTTTTTTTTTTTTTTATGAATCTTTGCGATCGCCTTTCCTAAAAACGTGCTAGTTAGCAAATTTCCTGGCTAAACACAGCTAAATGTGGCTAAAGTAAACAGGCTCGTCACTCCACAGAGAGAAGAGAGGAGCAGGGCGAGCAGAGCTCATTTGCATTTAAAGGAACAATCCATCAGAATGGGATGATTTGTGCAGAACTCATTTTGACAAGGTAAAAAGGGTGTTGTTTTACACAACCATTGAGAATTTTTAACCAAAGTATATTATAGACTTTTCATTAAGACCCTAAATCATCATATCAACTTGTGGAAAATGGGCATTGATGACCCCTTTAAGTTATGTAAAACTAACAAAGAGAATAAATAGAGTTTGTTGAGTAATTTCTAATTAATATCTGCTTAATCATTCTACGTTCACTTTGCAATAGTCTCTGGCTTAAATATATTTTACTGAAACAGTTTAGCACTGAATTTACCTATGCTTTTGTGTATTTGTGGGACAGATTGCCATGGTTTTGATTTAATTTGTTTCTTTATCTGAATTCCTCAGCATGTCCAATAGCTCAGAAAAACTTGATGATGTAACAGAAACTATTGACTCTCTCTTTGTAGCTCCACCCTCCGTTAAATGAACATCAGCAATTTTCAAACCTGAGGTTGCTGTTCTGTATGCTTGCACCTCTGGGTCAGATTGTTGGTCAGATGCTAAACAGGCAAAGTAAATACCCAAGTGCTCGGCTTGCACGGTGGCCCTGGAAAGGCAATCTGCCACAGCATTACTTTTTCCCTCAATGTACCTAATGTCTGTTGTGAACTCAGATATGAAGGCCAAGTGACGTTGTTGTCGTGCCGACCAGGGCTCAGAAACTTTAGACATGGCCAGAACCAGGGGTTTGTGATCCACAAATGCTGTGAATACACGTCCCTCCAAAAAGAAGCGAAAGTGCCTCACCACTAGGTATAGTGCAAGCAACTCCCTGTCAAACGCACTGTACTTCTGTTCGTTAGGGCGTAGCTGTCGACTGAAAAATGCAAGTGGTTGCCAAACGCCATTGACAAGCTGTTCATGTACTGCCCCTACAGCGTAGTCTGAGGCATCAGTAATGATAAAAATCGTCAGGAACCGGATGAGACAGCATGGTTGATGTTTGTTTTTTTAGTTCCTGACAGCAACAGTAAATTACTAATAATGAATTTGCAGCACATTTCTGTCATTTATTTATTTTGAGCTCCTGTTGGTTTTTACATTGTTTTTTTTTTCTTTGAACATTTGTTTCTGTCTTATAAAAATCTGAAATAACAAAGGTGATGTACATGTTTGACCATGGAACAATGACCAAACTAATTTCCTCACTAATGCATCTGGGTTTTACACTGTATTACTGATTTTAATATGATTTTATTATTACTTTTTATCATTTATATTTCCTCTAAGTAATCTTTGAGTTTATTGTGAGCCTTAATGTTAATGTGTGATTCAGTTAGTATATATATGTGTATATATATATATATATATATACTTTTTTTTTGGACTGCTTCTCTACACCTCTACAAATACACCCACTCTCCACCTTCAGTTAGCATTAAAAAAAAGCTACAGTTGTAAGATTTTAAGAGATGTGTTACCACACTACCACACCACATTTCCACTGTGACTAGTTCAGACTATTTCAAAGTGTACTGTGAGCTGTTCAACAGAAAATGGATCACACATCGATTTTGTTCTGTTTGTGCTTGTTGCAACTGGTTGGTAAGTTAAGTGTGTTTATGTGTGTTTATTTATTGCAAATTTAGCCTAATTAGGCTAATATTCAAGCTATATTATATGTGTGTGCTATTCAACACTTCAGATCCATCAATTAATTATTCCTACCTGATGAATTGTTCTTTTAACTAACATTATTAGCTAAGATACCCAGCAGGCTTTGTTTCAGCCAGTATGATTAAACAATTCTGTTTCAATGCTGTTATTTCAACAGGGCACAAGTAAATTTGTCTTGTCAATTTCTATAGTAATTTTGCCAATATTGCTATTAATAATTTGCATTAATGTTATGGTGCTGGTATAAATAAAGAAAGAAAGAAAGAAAGATTTATTATGGCCTATTTTCAACTCAAAATACTAGAAAGCTGTACATTACATTTCTGTTTAAACTAATTGTTGCTTTTTGTTCTCCAGGTGTGTTTGATGTTGAGACAAATGAAGTGAAATCTGTTTCAGTGAAGAAGGGAGATTCTATAATTCTACACAGTGATGTTAATAATTCTAACAGTGATGTTATTCTACACAGATATGATGAGATCGAGTGGCATTTTGAAAAACTACGTATAGCTAGAATAAAGAAAGCAATTGGGAACGATTGTCAATATGATGATGACAAGATTCAAAGACAGGCTGAAGCTGGATCAGACTGGATCTCTGACCATCACAAACTCCAGAAACCTTTGTTGGATTTTTGCTTGCAAAGACTTTTTTTTTCAATAAAGATACATTTCCTGGAACTCTGCTCAAGTGTTTCGTTTGGGTCCAACTTCAACACTCCCAGTGGCTCAGGGGTAGAACTCCCAACTATCACGCGAGGGCCAGTCGCGAATAGTTGGAACTCAGTGACAGCCAATGACATTGAAGCATTTCAACAGCTGGCCAAATGATGTCACAGCCAATCAGTTTTTTTCATGCATTTATTTGGACCGGGGTTCGAATCCCACTCAAGCAGGTCTAAACTACTGTTTCACACAGATTTGTGCTTTTAATAAAACAAAATTATAAGACTTAAGAATATATTACACCTGCAAAATATTTTACATTTGTGTCTTGCCTTTTTGGATTATAAAGCAAGGTTTTATGAATAAATGATTAGTATTAAAATAAATACAGTAAAATAATAGTTTCATGGTTATATAAAAACATGAATGGTTATATTAAATATTGAATAGCTTTTAAAATGTTAATAAGAGGCATTTCAATTTTACTCAAACTGAATAATATGCAAACATGGAATGAAAATTGACTGATGGAATAATTTAAGCCACACTTATTTAGTTAAATGACCAATTAGGTGTTTCCAAAATCATGTAAACTGTGAAATTTTAGTCCTATGAAATAGAACACAGCACTCATGAAGCAAATTTTAATTTTCAGTAGTTTTTATTAAATGCTTTAAGCACTTTTTAAGGTCAGTAAATATTTATCTAAAACATTAAGTAAAAAGAAAAATAATATTCTGACAATAAATGCATATTACAATCTCACACTGAATAATAAATACAAATATACAGTATATACATGAGTTAAATAGTTAAAAGATCAAGAAATATAATTTATGTCTTATTATGCCACACATCTGTCTTTCCATCTCGTAAAATGCAGACTCTTTAAACTCTTTCCAGGTCATCTCTTTCTGCATTCTCTCAGGTTGGTTAATGAAGGGCAACAGACAGTTCAGTAGAGGAATTGTGGACCATTGCTGTATACTCATTAGAATGTCTTTCTTTTCTTGCTGTTTATTAAGCTCCAGCATTTGTGGTCCAGTACAAACACCCTGCCACCAGTCTTCACAGGTCCAGTGCAGGTGCTCACAGGGGAGGCCAGCATTGGCAGAGGTGGCATATACACTACCAGTCAAAAGTTTTTGAACACTAAAATTATTATTATTATATTTTTTTAAAGAAATCTCTTCTGCTTACCAAGACTGCATTTATTTGATACAATATACAGCAAAAGCAGGAACATTCTGAAATATCTTTACTATTTAAAATAACTGCTTTTTATTTGAATATATTTTAAAGTGAAATTTATTCCTGTGAATAATCAAAGCAGAATTTTCACCATCATTACTTCGGTCTTCAGTGTCACATGATCCTTCAGAAATAACACTATGCTGATTTGCTGCTCAAGAAACTTATTATTATTATTTTAAACAGTTGAGTACATGTTTTCAAGAATTCTTTGATGAATAGAAATATCCAGATATATTTATTTATTCATTTATTTATTTAACTTTTATTTATCAAAAATGATGATCAACATATTTATAATTAGGGCTGCACAATTAATTGGATTTCTAATCATGATTATAATTACAGATGCCACAACTATGTAATTGTTCAAAACGCACAATTACAAAAAAAAAAAAAAAAAAAAAATCCACTTACATTATTCTACTTTCTTAAGATATGTGTGTGTGAGAGAGTGTGTGTGTGTGTGTGTATTTTTACTACATGTTATCTTAAGGTTTTTTTTTACCTCATCATTTTAATTTTTCCATTTTTACTTTTTTGAAAGAAACTATATATATAAAAATTTGGCATGCAGTTGCTTCAAAAAATGGTATAAAGCTATTCCAAACATTACTAAATGTAAATTGTGATAATCCTAATTAATAATGGCAAATACAGTTTCAAGGGAATAATTGACAATTATGATTTTTTTCATAATCACGCAGCCCTGTTTATAATGTTACAAAAGATTTCTATTTAGATACTGTTCTTCTGAACTTTCTCTTCATCAAAGAAAACTGAAAAAAATGCTACTCAGCTGTTTATAATAATAATAATAATAATAATAATAATAATAATTATTATTATTATTATTATTATTATAAATGTTTCTCGAGCAGAAAATCAGCATATTGGAATTATTTCTATCATGTGACACTGAAGACCGGAGTAATGATGCTGAAAATGCAGCTTTGAAATCACAGGAACAAAATACAATTTCAAAATAGATTCATATGGAAAGCAGTTATTTTAAATAGTAAAAATATTTCAATATTTTGATGTTTTTGCTGTACTTCCGATCAAATAAATGCAGGCTTGGTGAGCAGAAGAAACTTCTCTAAAAAAACATAAAAATTCTTACTGTTCAAAACCTTTTAAATGATAGTCTATGTAGTTCCTAAAAATATTAAAAAGATTTAATTATTTTCTGCATTCTGAAAATTTCTAACAACATTTGCATCTTCATCAAAAATTTACCTGTTGCTGAATGATGCTCCACATGGGAACCATAAGATGAGAACAGCGAGGGCACAGGCAGTGCATCAGTGGTGTCTGTTGAACAAGTTGAACATTTAATTTTATTTTTAAGGTAATAGTGTTTCTGCAGGATTTATGAAGGTAAATTTAAGACTTTTTTGAGACCAAGTAAAACAAATTTTAGGAACAAATGAGGAAAAACACAAATATGTTACTTAAATGTAAATGTCTAGAGAGTATTAACTTAAAAATAAAACTTTAAAAATACAACTTCCAAAATATATTCATATTTTTTAAAATCATTTACAAAAAAGCACTGAAACACTCTGATCTCAAACACCAGAATATGGAAATATCTTTTACTGTAGCTTGTGTACCAGTGCAAATGCCTCACAATTCTTAAATCAAAATGCATTTACAGGAGATACAGTATGACATGAAATACAGTCTTGTTTGAAGTAAGTTTATGATTAAGAGAACTAATATCTGCTATTTGGCCAAAAAAAGTCACCTTAATTTAAAATGAAGTTTTGATAACTTTTTGACAGATATTTGTTCTTGTTTTAAGTATGGACTCATTTAATTTTATTACATTTGTCAATACTTTTTACATTTGCATCTGATATAAAAAAAAAAAAAAGTCTCTTGACTGAAATACGATTTGATATTTGTATTGGTAAATAAGACAAAATTCAGAGGAAGAGATTACTTTCTGCTGATTTAAGTCTATTTAAGGTATTAATTAATTTGCGAAAAAGCTGGAGCAACCCTAGAAAAAAGTAATTTTGTGCATGATTTTGTTAATGTGTCAAAATATTTACCTGCATCTGTCTGAGGATCTGCATGGGTACCATGAAAAGATGAGGGCACAAGCAGTGTAGAAATAGTGATCTCTACAAGAACAACAAAATAACATTACAAAAAGCAATAATTCTATTACACACACATATAAACATTCATTATAAATATAAATAAATAAATAAATAAATATATATATATATATATATAGTGAAGGTAACTTACTAACTTAGTAGTAATCCTGCTGTTTTTGGCAGATTGATTTTCATTTCCAATTTAATACTGAACATATATAAATGTATAATGTCCAATACGGTAACAACAATGGTAAATGTATTGTTGTGATTCTAGTACTAAAAACCCATGGCTAAATTAGGGTTACTATAGAAAACTACTATTAGAAATTATTTTTAAACTGTGGAATACATGTAATCTTATTACAAAAATGAAAATAATTGTCACACCCATTCATAATTTAGCTTCTAATCAACAGATGACGTGTTAATGATGACAAACAATACACATAAACGTAACTTACAGCTAAGTTCATTCATAATTTGGCGTGCAAACAAATTAACCTACGATGAACTATAGTAAACAAACCCCGATAGGGTAAAGTTTGGAAACGAACAAGTTTACTAATGTAATTTCAGCATTTACGGTAACAAAACGTAAAGTGATGTCACATAAAGTATCTTACCATTGATCGATGCGCTGAGAATGCGTTGAATTAAACAAACGAGTCAGATCTCCGC
The DNA here is from genome assembly GCF_022985175.1 of Labeo rohita. Taxonomy (NCBI): domain Eukaryota; kingdom Metazoa; phylum Chordata; class Actinopteri; order Cypriniformes; family Cyprinidae; genus Labeo; species Labeo rohita. The sequence goes on from NC_066890.1 coordinate 45,287,431, forward strand.
TGTGTGTTTTCATTCTCCGAGCCGGGATGAAAATGGCGACTTCAAATTTCCCGGGGTGCCAAAACACGGAAGTGCGCCACAAGGGCGTTAGTGGCCGAAAGTATATTGCATCCGTAGTGTTTTAGCACTACCATTGAAAATGAATGGGAAACGGTTTAGGGCCGTTTAGCAAAACAATCCCCGGCCGCCGCGCGGGAGACCTGAGTTCTAGCCTGGATCCTGACAGAACCAAGCTGCTTGGTGATGGTCTTGTAGTCAAGTCAAGTCAAGTCACCTTTATTTATATACCGCCTTTAACAATACAGAATTGTGACAAGGCGGCTGTACAGTATTAAATAGGAAACAGTACATCAACAATGCCAAAGGCAACATTAAACACTCACATTATAGGTAAAGGTAGTTAATCAAAAACTAAGTATTTACAGCTGTCCTTTATACAGGTAAAGAGCTGAGATTAGGGGCACTCTCTTAAAGGGAGGGCTCCTAATCTCAGTTTGTTACCTGTATAAAAGACACTTGTCTACAGAAGCAATTAATCAATCAGATTCCAAACTCTCCACCATGGCCAAGACCAAAGAGCTGTCCAAGGATGTTGTAAAGTTGTAGTCTATTCCAGCCTTGTGTAGGTCTACTATCTTGTCCCTGACATCCTTGGACAGCTCTTTGGTCTTGGCCATGGTGGAGAGTTTGGAATCTGATTGATTAATTGCTTCTGTGGACAAGTGTCTTTTATACAGGTAACAAACTGAGATTAGGAGCCCTCCCTTTAAGAGAGTGCCCCTAATCTCAGCTCTTTACCTGTATAAAGGACAGCTGTAAATACTTATTTCACTAATTAAAGTCTAAATCAATTTATTACTTTTTTGAAACGCTTTTGTTGTTGTTGTTGTTGTTGTTGTTCTGTCACTCACTGTTCAAATAAACCTACCATTAAAAGTATAGACTGATCATTACTTTGTCAGTGGGCAAACGGATCAATTATTTATTTTTTTTTTTTTCCTCACTGTAGTTCATACTCTTTACCATTGAAAACATTGTTTCTGCATAAAACAGCCACTTTTTTTATGGTGATCATACAACATTTTGAGCAATGTTGCTCAATGTTGCAATTTTGCCATCAATGGGCAACCAGGTGAGACACAGAGCCCATGACCAATCTAAAATATCCAGATAGAAATTTGTTGCCCGTTCTCAATGAGAAAGTGCCCAAGCAACATTGCTCAAAATAGTTGCCTCGTGAATCACCACCTTTAGACAGTTCCACAGGAAACTGTGGACTTCCGGAACAAAACACTGTGAAGAAAGTGTCTATCTATCTAATTCCAGCATGGTATCTTTGTGTTCTGTTTGAAATAGATGTTTGATGTTATTTCCTCAATGTTTTTTATATTAGTATAGCATCTCTGTTGATGTTATTTATATATATATATATATATATATATATATATATATATATATAGTGAACCACTTTAGGCTCAGCAGGGTAACCACAGATAGAATTTAATTTAATTTAATTACTTTAGGAGAATTTACAGTGGAAAGAGAAAGAGGTCTGTGTTTTTTTAAATTGCATGTGTGAAATTCAGTTTTCAAGTGTGTTTTTAAAGTGGTGAGTGTTGTGGTATGACTGGGATTCCTTGGGTTTTCATTAATGGTAAACATTTTCTAAACATCTTGTTATTATAGTAAAGCATTTGTATCTTTTGTATTTTTTTCAGAAAGAGGAGGATGAGGTGGTGTACGCAGGTGTCGTCACAAGACGTTAATCAAATATTTTTTTTGTGATTAATTTCTTTATTATTGATGTTCTGGTCATGATGCCTTTATGCTTTTATTTGTATTGTGTGGTTTTTGACAAGGTTCACTAAATCTAAAAAGGTCAAACATCATAAGCATGATAAATATCTTTATATCCGAAAAGATCATGTCTACAACTGTTCATTCATTTTGAGATTAAAGGTCAAAACCTCTATGTGTAAATTAGTTTAAAGCTCACCAAAAATAAATAAATAAATAAACAAATAAATAAAATAAAATAAAAGATAAAAATACACATAAACTACATATTTTAATAATAATAATAATAATAATAATAAATAAAAAAACCTTTAAATCAGTCCTTTTGCCTTGTAATGCAGATTTCAGGAGTAACACCATTTTCTCTGTATGCCAATTTCCTTAAATATATATACAATATATACAATATACTGTTAAATGTGATTAATAAATGTTTGCTAAATGCCAATGCATGTAAAATTACTATATGAAAAAAAACTTTCTAATATATAATTTTACTTCTCAAAAATGTATGTCCATTTCCTTGAACATTTCCATGCCCATCTGCATACCCATAGGTCAGTTATAGTCTGTTTTATTGGATTTTGATCTCCAATTGATATGTCTTATATTTTTGTATAATTTTATTGCAGATTGCTTGTTCCTTTCATAATAAAAAATGCCCTATTTATCTGTATTTAATGATTATGTCTTTCTTTTGCCATTTTAACAACCAGTAACTACACTGAGTCCCACAGTGAGCTGTATATGATTCAAAAGAACCGATTCATGATTCTTTCATTCTGGAGTCGGACTACAATGGTTGTGCGGTATGTTTTGATTCACTAAAGTGAACCAACTCATTGAAATCACTGATTCGAGAATCTGACTTCACCGGTGACACTGTTTGTTTCGGAGCGATCAAACTGTTTGTATGTATGAATAAATAAGTAAGTAAAAAATAAAAAGTTTATTTATTTATTCAAAGTAGAACATTGTTGTGTTTCATTGCAGCACATATTTAGTAACCTACTAATGCACAGAAGGCACATGGTCAAGTACAAAGGCACGTGGTCAAGTACAAAGGCCGCAAGTTTTGGGTATTTGGATGTTGACATCAATATCAGTGAGTCACCAAATAATAATAAAAAATATATATTTAAGAATGTCACAGCAAAATGTTCAAATTAAGTAGGCTACTAACATGGAATGATTACACACTCTGAACACCAATATTTTTTTCTGAATTTACATTTACATGTGTACAGAACATTAAGGGTCAGTTTGCTGATACTGTCTACAGGATGTGGTGTACTGGAACAAAACAAAAACATTCAGTTCAGTTTGTATGAAATAATAAATGAATAAATAAATAAAAAACAACACAAACCTAGAAACACAGAATTAGTGTGTATAAATGGGTCAAGTCAGTTCTTCAGTGTTCTCCATTCAGCTTCTTTTGTGAGGTTTGGAAATGAGGGAGAGAGTTTGTGAATGCTGTTGTGTTGTTCCCTTGGGCCTATAATGACAGTGAACAGAAGATGCTGAAAATAAACCACAAGAACCATGACGGTCTGCAGACATTGCAGTTAGATCGGAAAACAGATATCATTCAATGAGTACCTTTATCTTAATGATTTATCATGATGATTGGATTTCTAAGTAAGAAAGTGAGAAACGAGAAGCAAAATGAAGAAACGAAAAAAGACCATACCACAAAAAAATAGCCTGTTCACTTTTTCTGAATGTCTGAGCTTGTAGATTTAGTACAGAAAAAAAGGTTTATTTTCCTGCTAACTTGATTGACATCCCATTTAAACTGTTTTAATGTGACATACAAGACAGTAAACAAACGCACACATATACACACACACAAAATCTAATGCAAGAAGCATCTTGTTTCCACTGTATGCTTTTGAGACTCTAGCAGCTCCATTTCTGAGTCAAACTGAAACTTGCTGCGTTCTGAGTTTAATTCAGGTCAGTTTAGTGGCAGAATTACCCAAATTAATGTGGTTACTGTTGAGTGGACAAACGTCTGTTGCTGCTAACAATGTATTTACTATTGCGTGTGTGTTTGATTGACGGGTAAAGGGGCAAAGTCATTATTTTCCTTTGAGACAATGATTGAAAATAGATTGAAACAAACAAGTGGTGCAACATTCTGGACTGAAAATAAAACAGGACCACAAAAAATGAAAAGATAAATGATAGCCTAAAATGTAGTAAATACTGTTAAGTACAGACAATGCTCCTGCGCTCCACACTCTATGGATTCGTAGCAACAACTGACAATTCTTATGACACACTTTCATCACATTCTAGCATACTCTGTATTTCCTCAAGGGGGCAGTGACAGTCCATAGTCATTGAATAGTCCAAAACTCACTAAGAAGACCGTAATGCTATAGCTCTATTACCTAAGAGTGACTGAATAAAAAGCCCTTTGCAACAGCCGCCCCCAAATTTGCACAGTCAAATTTGCTCATTCAGAAGGTCTCAAAACTGTGTCCATGTCTGGGAGTGCTGGTAGCTTTATGAGGCATGCTACTGGTCTGACATAAGTTCTGTCCTTAATTCTAACCTCAGCAGTTCTGATTCATCCGTCAACTCCAGGTAAAACATTAGTGATCCTTCCTACCTCTTGGTAACTGGGTCCACAATCATGATGATCATGTCTGGTTGCACTTGGTCGGTTTCCTTCTGCCATTTACCACGGGTTTGTAGGTTAGGCAGGTAGTACTTTGTGAAGTGTGTCCAGAACTGATCAGCAAGTACCTGAGAGTGCCTCCACCTACGGCGGCTTAAGAGCTCTGTTTCATGATAAACAGTCTGCGGGAGTGAAGGGTCTAGCCGCCCCATGAGAAGAAGGTTTGGAGTCACCGGGTTGGGGTCAGCAATGTCTGTGGACACGTAACCCAGAGGCTTAGAATTCAGAATTCCTTCTATTTCAATGAGAATGGTGTTCAAGACTTCCTCTGTCATGCTTTGCCCTTGTAAAGTGGCATACAGGGCAGACTTGATAGATCTAATCTCACGTTCCCATACTCCTCCGAAATGGGGACTACTGGGAGGATTGAATCTGAATTGTATTTGCTGTTTGGCAAGCTCTGTCTGCAGGGTAGGACACAATGATTTAAAAGACTCTTGGAGCTCCCTTTCTCCCCCTTTAAAGTTTGTGCCTTGATCTGACAGTAACTCTGAAGGTTTTCCTCGGCGGGATGTGAAGCGTCTTAGAGCCATCAGAAACGAGTCAGTATCAAGGCTACTTAAGAGGTCGATGTGGACAGCACATGTTGTCAAGCATTTAAACAAAATGCCCCAGCGTTTCTCACTTCGCCTACCTATTTTAACGGTAAAGGGGCCAAAACAGTCCATTCCTGTAGAGAAGAATGGTGGTTTGAATATCTGGAGTCTGGCTGGAGGGAGGTCTGCCATCTGAGGCACTGCAGGTTTAGCACGCCACCATTCACGTTTAACTGCTTCTCTTCCGCGTAAAATCCAATATTTACGTCGGATCTCTGCAAAGACCCGTTCCGAACCAGGGTGATGAAGCTCTTTGTCCATGTCCTGAATGAGAAGTTGGGTTATTTTGTGGGATGGATCTAGAACAATTGGGTGGATAACATCTGCATCCAGTTGTTGACTGCGGCGTAATCTCCCACCAACTCGGATGAGTCCCACTGTGCTGTCATACTCAGGTGCCAACATTATGAGGCGGCTGGAGGACGGTACCGGTTTACCTGCAACTAGACAGTTGAAGTCCTCGGGAAAGCTATCAATTTGAACTTTCCTTAGAAGGTCTCTTTCTGCTGATTGATGATCCTCAGCTGATGGAGCCCCTTCTTTACCTGCCGCCCCGTGTCATAGAAGTGCTGTTGCCTCAACTAAGGCTTTAAAGCTACTGAACTGTTGTGGGTCAGGCAAGCCCTGAACATCACCGACCATTACGTGACAACAGAAAGTAGACTTTTTCAATTCAGCAGAATTTTCAGATACACTTATATCGGGGGTAATGGGCCAGTAGCAGGGGGACTGCCAGAGATAATCTGGTCCTTGTCTCCATGTTTTGTCTGTGGCTAGTTCCTTCAGAGTCTTCCCACGAGTAATGTAGTCAGCGGGGTTATTGGTGGATTCCACATACCGCCAGGTGTGTGCACTTGTAAGTTCCTGTATTTCGGCAATTCTGGTGCCTACGAATACTTTATAATGACAGGATTCCGACTGAAGCCATGTCAGAACTGTAGTGGAATCAGTCCAGAGTACAAAGGATTCAACGTTTAGAGTAAGCTCTTTAGCTAGTAATGAAGCTAACTGTGCACCGGTTAGAGCTGCACACAGTTCCAGTCTAGGCACAGACAGCTGGCGCTTAGGGGCTACTCTTGACCTGGCGGTGAGGAAAGCTACCTCAACATCTCCCTTGTGATCCTCCGTGCGCAAGTATGCTACGGACCCATATGCCCTTTCGGAGGCATCACTGAAGATATGTACTTGCTGACTACAGTTAAGGGAATCCAACTGAGAACTCACATAGCAGCGTGGCAGTGTGATTTGGGAAAGGTGTTGCAGTTCTCTTTGCCAATCATGCCATGTTTGAAGAATGTCAGTTGGCAGTAGTGGGTCATCCCACTCTCGCTGCTTAGCCCAGAGACTCTGTATAAGGATCTTGGCCCGAGTGATATAGGGAACAAGGAACCCAAGCGGGTCATACTGGCTCGCTACCACCTTGTATATATTTCTCATTGTGGGAGTTGTACAGTTGTCAAGGCGGTTTTGGTATCCAAGAGTATCAGACTGACACATCCATCGCAGTCCTAATGCGAGTTCTTGAGGATCTGATTCGGTTTGGTTAAGCCAAAGCTCACTGCTTTCTGATCTGGCTTTCTTAGGCAGATGATCGATGACATTAGGGAAGTTGCATGCCCACTGTCGTAGTTCAAATCCTCCTTCTGCCAACAGATTCATCAGTGTGTTCACCAGCACTTTAGCCTCATCAGGTGTTGCAACACTTTGTAGACAGTTATCTACGTAGAAACACCTTTCAAGGGAGTGGCGGACATTGTCTCCTGGCTGGCTGTGATCAACCACGTGTTTCTGTAGTGCGTACGTCGCACAACACGGACTGCAGGTTGTCCCGAATGGGAGCACTTGCCACTCATAGACGCTAGGGGGTTCCTCTCTCTTCAGATCACGCCATAAAAATCGGAGAAGGGGCTTATCCTCAGGCAGTAATCTTACTTGGTGGAACATGCCCTTTATATCACTACTAAAAGCGACAGCATGCTCCCGGAATCGCAGCAATACACCAAGTAAGGAGGACCCCAGAGCTGGTCCAGGCAAAAGTAGGTCGTTCAGGTTCTTGCCCCTGTATGAGAAAGAACAATTGAAAACAACTCTGTTTTTCCCATTATGGCTCACCATATGGTGGGGAATGAACCATGATTCTTGATCTTTCTCTGTGAGTTTCTGCTCTGGCACTTCAACCACATACCCTGCCTGTTTCAATCTCTGAATCTCAGCTCGGTAAGCCTCTGCCTTTATAGGATCTTTAGCCAGACGAGTCTCAGTACTGCGCAGATTCAGCATCACTGCTTGCTTTGTAGCATGCAATTTGGGCATGTCCTTAACTCTTAAGAGAGGCGTGGCATAGCGTTGTGTCCCATTGACATCGATTCGAGTTGTCTTTGCCTCTAACAGGTCGATGGCCTCTTGATCTTGTTTGGATCTGGTGGCAAGTTTCTCACTCCTGTAGGGCAGTACATCAAGTTGCCAGAGTTTCTCGATGTGTCTGAACAGCTCATTGGAGGGGGAACGGATCGATATGTTGAGACACTGCTGGGTCAAAAGTTGATGTTGCACAAGCTTAGCAGGCCCTTGGACTGTCCAGCCTAGTCGTGTCTTCACCGCTGCTGGTCCACCAGGAGGTCCCAGGCGTACAGGCTCAATCGGGGTAACTAAGTAGGGGTAGTCAGAGCCGATTAGAAGGAAGGGGCTGAACACTGTCGAAGGAAGGGATTGGCAATCCTCTGAGGTGTCTGTATTTATGCTGTAAGGTGGCAGCAGGGCAAGTGTGTTCGGCAAGCCCCAAATGGTCTGCAGTAAATGCTCTGTGTATCTTGAAGATTTTATGAGGCTGACAGGCTGGAGAGATGGTGAAGGAGACTGAAGTACCATGAATGATTTTCATGTCCTGCCTAACAGTTCTCAGAGCAAGGTTTTCTGGTTTGCCATGTAGCTTCAGTTCCTGTGCAGCTGCTTGCAAAAGGATGGTGCGTTCTGAGCCATCGTCCAAAATGGCAAAGGTCTCAAGGGCATGTTCTCCATTCCGAAGAATTACTTTCGTGACCTTTAACAGCACTTGACTGCAGCCTAATGGTCGGTCTAGATACAGGACCTCGTTGGCATTGCTGGCAAGACAAGTGTTCTCACTAACTGGTCTTTCATTCACCACATGAAGTGCATCAAGATGTTTGCCCTTACATACCTTGCAGCTTGTCTTTAATCGGCACTGCGCTGCCTGATGAGCTCGGCCACAACGCCAGCATCTCTTATTGGTTTTCACCCAGTTAGATTTCTGTTCTTTGGTGAGCTGACTGAAATTCTGGCACTGATTCAGATAATGCTGGGTATTTGTGCAGTAGGGGCAGAACATTCTTGGTCTGTCCTGAGGTTTAGCCACACTTGCATTGGACTCTTCTGAAGATGTGGTACTAGGGGCAGGGTCTGCACTGTGAAATATAGCTGCTGTCTTGGTGGACTTGAAGTCTTTGCGCCTATCTCTCTTCTGGTCAGGGCGTTCCTTTCTGTCTCCACCAAGAAACTCAAAACCACTCTCCTGTATTTTCAGCTCATATTCAAGCCAGTCCGCAAAGTGTAGAAGTGTGGGAATACGAACATTCAAGGGGTACACGTATCTTTTGAACTCAGCTCGTAAGTCATGGGGCAACTTGGACAACAGCCTTGTTACGTGTGAGCCACACTGAAGCTCAACTCTGCCGCTATCCCCCAGTTGGTCCAGCATGCCTACCAGTGCTCTGACTTTCAATGCAAACCTCTTGAACCCACTGGCATCATGGCTACGGATAGTAGGATCATCCATCAAATCAGCAATTCGCCGCAAGGCTAACTGGTGAGGTTGCCCGTATTGCTCAGCAAGAGAGGCCATGGTATCAGAGTAGGGCCTACTGGAATTGATGTAGGAGTCTGCAATGAGAAGAGCATCCTCAAACTTCAAGTGTTCTAAGAGAATTTGATATTTAAATCTCTCAGTAGCATCCCCTGGTAGAAGGTTGTCCAGTGAGACCTTAAGTCGTGCAAATTCCCGTGGGTCTCCCTTAGTGAAGTCAGGGATTGTTGGCTTAGGGCCTCTATATATTCTTTCTTGCTGAGGGTAGTATGGATGCTGTCCAGTATCTCTGTAGAATGAGGGTACCTGGACTGTGGATAGTCACGGGTTCTCTGTTGTGGAGATGATGCCATGGAATAGCTTTCAGGATCACAGTACTCAGGGGTTGATGGACATGAGCGAGGTTGATCTTTAGTCTCTAATTTCCGCAGTCTGGTAGTTAATTCCTCCACCAAATTGGATACGCGTCTAGGAGGTGGGGGTGGTACATCCACTGCCGGAGGAAGGATGTCGTCATCCACTACAGGTGGAGGTGGCAGCGGCCAATCTTCATAATCTGGTAAGGGGGCTCGGCCATCTTGTGACTGGGCTCTGTCATATGGCAAAGGCACTGATCTTTGGTGAAGTGAGGATGCTGTGTTAGCACTCATTTTCTGCTGCATATCTAGCACGGTAGACTGAAGCTGTTGATTTTCTCGCTTGAGCTCCTGAACCGTTCTCATAACCTCTGATACATCCTCCTTTGTGACTGAGTGAGATACAGGTGTGCTCTCATATCTTGGTTCGACAAATACTGAGCGGCTTACGAATCTCTGATGAAATCCCTTCGTGGGTGATCCAAAGCACACCAACAACTGTTCTCACCTCCTCCAATGAGAGGACTTCTGAATAAGATGTTCAATGCTCTGACAGGGCAGAGCAAATGAAGCCTCTCTTCTTCCGCCGACACATGAGGCGGAGGATGGAAGGCCTGAAGAACTACCGGCCATGCCACATTAGATGGAACCTTGTGCACATAGTCAGGCCTAGGATGTAAAATGGCCTTAACTCCTCCAGAGGCAAACTCCAGGCAGGTCAGCGAGATGGCCAAGGCCTGGAGATACCCCACTCTCTTGAGCGAAGTAATCGCTAGGAGAAAGACCATCTTCAAGGTCAGGTTCTTCGCCGTAGCCAACTCGAAAGGTTCAAAGGGGACAAAAGACAGCCCCTCAAGAACCACAGCCAAATCCCAAGTCGGGACTTTCGAGCGAGTCACAGGCCTCATCCTCCATGCACCACAGAGGAAACATACGACCAGCTGGTGCCTCCCCAGAGGCCCAACATCTAAAGGAGCGTGGAAAGCCGCAATAGCAGCCACATACACCTTTAGTGTGGACGGGGTAAGACCAGCAGAGAAGCGATCTTGAAGGAACTCCAGCACTGAAGCCACCAGACAGTTAACTGGGTCCAACCCATGCTCTCCACACCATGAAAACACATTCCACTTTAGGCTGTACAATTTCCTCGTGGAGGGAGCCCTGGAACTGAGCATGGTCTTAAACACCTCAGCCGACAGGCCAGCCTCTAGGTACTGAACCCCTTCAGGGGCCAGACCCACAGTTTCCACAGCTCTGGCAGAGGGTCAATATTGTGCCCCCAGCCTGAGACAGCAGGTCCCTCCTCAGAGTGATCTGTCATAGCTGGCCTGCCAGGAGTGACATGATAGTGGAGAACCATACCCGGCCAGAATGGGGCTACCAGTAATAGACTGACCCCGTCTCTCTGGACCCTCTCCAGAACTCCCGGGAGCAGAGCGACTGGGGGAAAGGCACACAGGCGTAGCCTCAGCCATGTCTGTACCATGGCGTCCAACCCCAGTGGGGCTGGATGCGTGAGAGAAAATCACAGTGGACAGTGGGTCATCTCTCGAGACACAAACAGATCCAGTTCCACTGGGCCGAACCTCTCGCATATTGACTTCACTACCTCGGGGTGAAGTCTCCATTCCCTGGGCCTCAACCCCTGCCTTGACAGGATGTCTGCTCCCTGGTTCTGGTTCCCGGGGACATATATCGCTCTGAGAGACGACAGTTTCCCCTTGGACCACAGGAGGATCTGATGCGCCAGTCTGCACAGAGGGCGCAACCTCAGAGCCCCCTGATGGTTCAAGTATGAGACCACCGACATTGTCTGCTCATATTAGGACATGGTGACCGCTGAGATCCGGGAGAAAGCTTCTCAGAGCTTTGTGTACCGCTAGCATTTCCAGGCAATTTATGTGCCATGAGGAATGCTGGGCATGCCACAGACCTCTTGCAAAGCGGCCATCCATGACTGCACCCCAACCCCAAGCTCTGAAAGTGGCCAAGCAAAACATCTCGATGCCGAGCTGCCATCTCTTGAGACTGGGCCAGAATAAGCCAGTCGTCTATATAATTCAGTACACGGATGCCCTGAAGCCTCAGTGGTGTTAGAGCTGCATCCATGCACTTGGTGAAAGTGCGAGGGGAGAGAGCTAGGCCAAACAGAAGAACCCGATATTGGAACGCTTCGCCCCAGAAAGCAAACCTCAGGAACTTCCTGTGAGAAAGAATGATGGAAACATGGAAATATGCATCCTTTAGATCTATCGTGACAAACCAGTCCTCAGACCTGATCTGACTCACGATGGTGGGAATAGTGAGCATCTTGAATCTGAATCTCCTGAGAGAACGGTTCAAGTGCCGCAGATCTAAAATTGGACACAACCCCCCATTCTCCTTGGGAACTATGAAGTACCGGCTATAAAACCCGGACTCTCTGTCTGGCGGAGGAACACATATCTTTTAGAATGTCAAAATATATTTCTAAATGCAAAACCCAAACAAAAAGAAGAAACTGCCTAAAAAAACAATAGAAATCAAAAAGTCGCTGTATATATGTACATAGGTGTCAGACCCCTTGGACTGTTTGTGTAGGTTTTGCCCCTTGTCACACCCCCATTTGGACTGTTTTGTTGGTTTCTCCCTCTTGTGTCCATATATGGTCTTTCCTGTTCCGTTTCTTGTTAAGTAATTATTGGTTAATCACTCACACCTGTCCTTGTATTGTTAACACTCCTTTATATGTTGGATTCTGTTCATTGTTCAGTTGTCCGATGTTAAAGTTATTTTGGCGTGTGTGTTTCCCTTCTGTGTCTGCCTGGAGTTACCGTTTGTGGATTATTATTAAAGACTTTTCGTTATATTCTGTCGTTGCTCGTCTTACTCTATACACAGCCGTGACAATAGGGAACTATACAAGAGGTTACATAACATTACACAAGATTTTATGTTTTAATGCCAGCAGATACCAAAATATTCAGTTAAAAAAATGGATTTTAAATGCTTTCACTCTATTTTAATATAAAGTGCTGCATTTGTAGAAAAAATATTTTTAAAAAATAATAATAAATACAAAAAATATATATTAATTCCAATGGAAAAAAAAAAAATGTTAATTAAAATTGCATAAATATTGCATAGTATCATAAAATCTCCTTAAAATTCTAAATTATGATCAAAAAATATTATTGAACAAAACTGCATTACACTGATTTTCCTGAAAATAAAAAAAAAAAAGAAAGAAAGTTGAATTTCAAGGCTTTGGTCACTTTTGACTGCAAAGGAGGCAAGTATGACTCCTAAACAATAGAGGGCCAGAGGGCTAAAGTCGAACACACCTGTTACTTTGGTCAAAAATAGCAGATATAGTTCCTACCAAAAAAATGCAATAAGTAAGTGCATTGCTATGGTTGGCACAGTAGGCTATACAAACACAGAACAATAATTTAGGGGGTTTCACTTCTGTATTTAAATTTAACTATAGTAAGTGGTAATGTGTTCTTTCATTTTAACTTGAATAAGACCTAAGGGGGTGTTATCTCTCTCCTAATGAACTGATGATATGAATAAGGTGTGTTAAATAAGAAAGATGTGCAACATCTTAAGAGATTTTGGGATTAAGAACCACTGTTGTAGGCCAAAGGGTCTTGTTCGTATCATGTAGTTCATTTTGTAAAAATGACAGCTGGAAGCAGCCTTTTCCTTAATGTCAATTTTCTTAAAAAGATATGCAGTGACTGCCTCTGACAAATGTCATTTATGTGCAAATGGTTAGTTTGTAAGTGACTGATTTTCTAATATAAAGGCTTTTTCTTTTTCTTGAACATATGCACATAGGGTGTGCCTCAGTCAGTTTCCTAGTTCAGTAGTTTAGAGCACTGATGAGGGAGTCGAAATATCTACTGCTGTACATGAATAACCAGTATAGTGATGTTGTACAACAAGGACATTTTCATCTTTCAACCTTTTATCAGATTAAAAACTTTTTACTGTATCCCCTAATTATTATCATCATCATCATCATCATCATCATTAGTAGTAGTAGTAGTAGTAGTAGTATTTATTTATTTATTTATTTATTATCATTTCTAAAATTTCATTGCTAATGTCTTTTAAATAGTTACATTTTACTTTGCAATATGAACAACCCACTACACTGAGCTGTATGTACACGTATGATTCACTAGAACCGACTCATAAAGTCATTCGTTCGTTAGTCAGACAACACTAGTTATAGCCTGTATTGCTTTCAATTTAGTAAGACGAACCGATTCGTTAGAATCATTTGTTCATGATTCGGACAACTCTTGTGACGCTGTTTGTTTCAGGCTTATTTAGTAGCGACTGAACGTAACTCGGATCTGGTCATGGCCATACCCACCAACACCGAGATCTGGACCTCTGTATTTTCGGAGGTGTGAATTCTACAGTTAAGAAATGCTTTCTTCAGTTCAGTCTCAAACCAACAGACATGGAGGAGGAGACGCTTGAGACACAGCAAAACAGAGTCACTTGTCGCCATCTACTGGAGAAATTATGTAACCTGCAGAAATTGACATTGAATAAGAATAAGAATAAGAATAAGAATAAGAATAAGAATAAGAATAAGAATAAGAATAAGAATAAGAATTTTGCAGTTTGTTATATCACTCCAGCACACAGCATCATCAAATAGCTTTAAAAATCTGAATTAAAGAAAAAAAAAAGAGTGTGTCTGAATGCACTGTAATAAAAAAGTAGTTTCATATGATTTTAAATCATAATAAAAGACTCACTCAAGTAATAAAAAGGCACAGTAATGTTGTAATGCATCAGTAGATATCAATAAATTACATTTAATGCATAATATCATGATTAAGTGACTTTAAATAGTACACGGTCCAAACTTTAAAATCTCACAGGCATAATGGAACTACAGATGCCAAACAATGCCAAAAGAATAAAAGAATGACAAAAAAATCAGTCAGTATGACATGAGGACTGAAAATAAATAAATAAATAAATAAATAAATAAATAAATAAATAAATAAATAAATAGTGGGAAGTGTAAAAGTGTTCAAATTGAGACTAGGCTACTGACAGGGAATAAAATCTCCATTTGAATACACATTTACATGGGTACAGAACATTAATGGTCAACTGTCTCCAGGATGTGGAACTCAAAAAAAATAAATAAATAAATAAATAAAAGGGAGAGAGAGAGAGAGAGAGAGAGAGAGAGAATAACAAAGAATATGTGTGGTCAAGTCATTTCTTCAGTTTTCTCCGTTCCCTGTTCTTTTGTGAACTTTGGAAATGAATTGAGAGATTTTGTTAATGTTGCTGGGCCCCTACAGGGCCTGTAACTGCGGTGAACAGAAGATACTAAAAAGAAGATACTGAAAATAAACCACAAGAAATAAGACGGTCTGCAGACATTGCAATTAGATCAGAAAAGAGATATCATTCAATGAGTATCTTTATCTTAATGATTTAGATAATTGGATTTCTAAGTAAAAAAAGTGAGAAATGAGAAGCAAAATGAAGAACTGAAAAAAAAAGACTGTTAACTTCTTCTGAATGTCTGAGATTGTAGGTTTAGTATGGAAAATGGTTTCTTTTCCTGCTAACGTGATTGACATCCCCTCAAAACAGCTTTAATGTAACCTAAAAGACAAACACACACGCAAAAAAAAAAAAAAAAAAAAATCTGATGCAAGTCTTGTTTCCACTAGTATATGCTTTTGAGACCCTAGCAGCTCTGTTTTTGAGTCAAACTGAAACCTGTGGTCTAAGTTTAATTCAGGCCACTTTAGTGAGTGGACAAACGTCTCTTGCTGCTAACGATGCGTTTATTATTGCGTGTGCGGTTGACTGACGGGTAAAGGGGCAAACCCATCATTTTCCTTTGAGACAACAAACAAGTGCTGCAACGTTCTGGACAGAAAAAAAAAACCAAAAAAATGAAAAGATAAATGGTAGCCTACAGTACTAAAGAAACCAGCTGAGTTGTTGTTAAACTAAGCACGTTCTCTCACACCATCGCGTGCACGTTTACGGAAGCGTGCTGTCTGGAGGGCTGTTTAACACAAAACCTCAAACTATTTACAGATCGTATTAATGATATATCCCTGTAGAAAACGGATGCAGGCTAAGCGATTTATCTCAAATGGCTAAATAAAATGACCCACGCGTCATTTTGTTCGGTTTGTGTTTTTCTCATCTGGTGGGTCTATTTTTATGACGTCACTGAAATCAAAAGTGGTAACGCTACAGTTGCCTACGGTTCAAAACTGTATTATCATAAAGTAAAAAAAAAAAAAAAAAATTGTATAAATTAGCATTAATATGAAAAATAAACGTGATTTAGCAATGAACTATATTCACTAATTAACCTAGATTCATCTATATGCTGTAAATTGTTGTTCATTGCTAGTTCATGACACCTCAACAAACTACACGTTATTGTGAAGTGTTACAACACTTTTTTAAATGTTCTTAGATGTTTGTTGTTGAGACAAATGTAGTGAAGACAGTATCAGTGACAGAGGGAGATTCTGTCACTCTAAAACAGACCTGGGCAAACTTGGTCCTGGAGGGTCGGTGTCCCTGCAGAGTTTAGCTCCAACCCTGATAAAACTCACCTGTTTGTAGCTTTCTGGTAAACCTGAAAACACTGATTAGCTTGTTCAGGTTTGTTTAATCAGGGTTGGAGCTAAACTCTGCAGGGACACCGGCCCTCCAGGACCAAGTTTGCCCAGGCCTGCTCTAAAGACTGACGTTACTGATAAACAGGGATATGACAAGATAGACTGGAGGTTTGGAGCAGAGCGAATCGCCAGAATCAAGGGAGTGAATGGTACACATTATGATGAGGTTTGGAGATTCAAAGGCCGATTGCAGCTGGATCACACCGGATCTCTCACCATTAGAAACACCACAACTGAACACACTGGAGTTTATCTTCTAAGTATGAAGGTTGGAAATGGGGGAAAAGGATCTTTCTGTGGTCAGTGGTGAATGTGAGTGACATAACTCTCTCCTGGTACAAAGGAAGCAGTTAGGATAAAAAACTAAATCTACAGTGTGCTCAACAATCCCATCAGCAACAAGACTCAGCATCTCACCAACACTGAAATCTACTGGTTAGCTTCAGGTAGGTGATTTTAGAGTTTTAATTTTTTTTTGTTTTTTTTTCTCAGCTAGCTGTTTATATTGACCTGATCTGAGCTGGATTTTTTTTTTCCCCTCAGACTCTGTCCACTACTGCATACATACTGCATACATACTGCATACATGCTCTAATTTCTGTACTTTGTTGCAAACATAAGACTGAGTTATAAAGTTACAACGATAGGCTTGCATTCAGGTTCCAGTTCAGAAAAGTATGTAAAGTATGTAATCAGCCACTTCTAATAATAAGCCAATTCTTTCTTCACATATCCATAAGTTCAGTAACTCCCAATCAGTTGGTTCTGATAAATGCTACTAAAACAGGTTGATTGGTGAAACTGTTATAAAAAGTTAAAATATACAGAAAAACCTTCAGTCAATTAAATGTTTAGCCAAGGAAAAGCAAACAAAGGTTTTACAATAAAATTATCATCAAGGCTTGAGATTTAAGCCATCAAGCCTTGCTGGTTTACTAGGGTCACTATTTATAGGATTTAGCTTTAGCATTTGGGTACTTACTTTAGATAACTGTATAAAGTAGACATGTTCAAATTAAAAATAGTAACTTTATAAATGGATGATATTCCTTATTCATGTTTTGATTTAAAAAAAAAAAGACGGTTCCCCTTCAGTCGTTTCACTACGACGTTACATATGGGAACTCGCTTGAGTGACCATTCACCGACGAGCTGTTTCTGAAGAAAAGACTGCTGAGTTACGCTCTCTCTTCCGAGATCCTGCGAGCCGGCTGCCTGCGAGCAACGAGCCGGCTTCCTCACATTCCAGTGAGTCACCAGACCGCATAGATTGTGCTGCGTCCTCCCCTGGGCGAACCGGGATCTAAAAGAGCAATTTTCCTTACAGTCGTTGAGAGGCATTTTCCCGGTATGTCTTTCCGACCGTGCGTTTCTGGGTGCGGTAGTTTCCTTACCTCTACTGACGGTCACGATCGCTGTCTCTCGTGCCTGGGCTTAGAGCACGCTGAGGCGGCGTTCGTGGATGGTTCATGCGTTCATTGCGAGCGCATGTCCATGGCTGCATTGAGGTCCCGCCTCTCGTTCACGAGACGGTTCCCCTCGTCGTCTTCCCGCGGCAGTTCGTCGAGCCGTAAAGGCTTTACGGCTGCTACGGCGAGGCACCTGGGGGACCTCCAGGTGACGGTGCAGAACGTTCCGCCAGGCAAAACCCTGCGGGCTTCTGCTCCACCGCGCAGTCCCGTGGTGATGCCCAAACAGACCGCTCCCCCGCCCAAAAGCCCAAAAATAAGATGTCTATCTCAGCATCAGAGGGGGAACAGTCGGCAGATGAGGCGGATGTTTTGGCTGGACAGCGCCCCTCCGCGGTCGCTGCCCCGTCCGAGGCAGATGCCGAACTGTCGGCTATGCTCCTCCGGGCCGCCAAGGGGATCGGGCTGGAGGTGCCCAAGGTCCCTCTGCCCGATCCCTCGAGGCTGAATGATTGGTTTCTGGGGACTGGGTCCACGGCACCGCCGTGCTTGCCCCCAGTGCCATTCTTCCCGGAGGTTCATGATGAGTTGATCAGGGCGTGGCGGGCCCCCTACTCGGCTCGTTCACGCCCTGTCTCCTCACCCCTCGCTACCCTTGATGGCGGGGCGGTCAAGGGTTACGCGGGGGTCCCTCAGGTTGAGCGTGCGGTTGCGGTGCATTTATGCCCGCAAGGCGCTGCCACCTGGCGGGGCCATCCGCGCCTCCCGTCCAAGGCCTGTAGGTTTTCGTCAGCTCTCGCTGGCAGGGCCTACTGTGCTGCGGGCCAGGCCGCCACTGCCCTGCATGCCATGGCCACCCTGCAGGTCTACCAGGCCAAGGCATTAAAAAAGAACTGCACAAGGGTAGTCCTGACCAAGCGGTTATGCAGGAGCTGCGTGCGGCGACTGACTTCGCTCTCCGGGCAACCAAAGTCACGGCGCGGTCCCTTGGTCAGGTGATATCCACGCTTGTGGTCCAGGAGCGCCACCTCTGGCTGAACCTGGGGCAGATGGCAGATGTCAACAAAGCACGCTTTCTCGACGCTCCCATCTCCCAGGCCGGCCTCTTCGGCGACACTGTCGAGGACTTTGCCCAGCAGTTCTCGGCAGTTCAGAAGCAGACTGAGGCTATCAAACACATCCTGCCCCGGTGAGAGACTACCAGGAAGTCCCCGGGTGCCCAACCTCAGCCTGCTCGTCGCCGAGGGCGCCCCCCTGTGGCTCCCAAACCTACTCCGTCTCCGGCTGAAGCCCACGATGTGGCCCTCGCATCCAGACGTCGAGGCCGTCACAGGGGAGCGGCGCCGCCCGCTGCTCAGGGTTCAGCTACTAAAACCCGCAAGTCTGCGAAGCGTCCCTGACACAGGCAGCCCAGAGATGGCGGAAGCTGCTCTTCGGGGGACGACAACATCTGCGCCCCCACTCCCGGAGGAGGGCCGGGACCTTTTGTGCGTTCAACTGCCGTCGACCTACGGGTTGACGGTACCCACCCACTCACAGAAAGAGCAAATTTCCACATCTCTGGGCCTAGTGCCCCGGGATCTGTTCCTGAGCGACGCTATGCCTCCTCGAGTTCGGACCCAGAGCACACATTCGCCAGCGTGGGAACCTGGGAAGAAGGTAAGCGCTGCCCAGTGCGGCCAGACTTTTCTGCAGGACGTTCATCCTTCTGGGATCAGTCCCCTTCCCCTTCCCGCAGGCTGCCCCACCGCGGTCACGTCGGTCAACGCTCCGCTGATCCCACTTGCGGTCAGACTGGGGGCCTGGCTAGAGCTCCCCAGCCCTTCCCGGTGGTTGATCCGGATGGTACGTCTCGGCTATGCGATTCAGTTCGCCAGGCGTCCGCCCAAGTTCAGGGGCGTCCTCTTCACTTCTGTCTGCTCGGACACAGATGCCTCTGTCTTGCGTGCGGAGATTGCGGTCTTGCTGGCGAAAGACGCAATCGAGCCTGTCCCTCCAGCCGAGATGAAGTCGGGATTTTACAGTCCCTACTTCATCGTGCCCATGAAGAGCGGTGGGTTACGACCAATCCTGGATCTTCGAGTTTTGAATCGGTCCCTTCTCAGGCTGCCGTTCAAAATGCTCACCTCCAAACGCATTCTTTCTTGCGTTCGACACCAGGATTGGTTTGCAGCCATCGACCTGAAGGACACCTACTTTCACGTCTCGATATTGCCTCGACACAGACCCTTTCTACGGTTTGCTTTCGAGGGTCGAGCGTATCAGTACAAGGTTCTCCCATTTGGCCTGTCCCTGTCTCCCCGTGTCTTCACGAAGGTCGCGGAGGGGGCCCTGACCCCCCTGTGGCGGAAGGGCGTTCGCATTCTCAACTATCTCGATGACTGGCTCATCATAGCTCACTCGCGACATCTGTTGTGCGAACACAGGGACCTGGTGCTTCGACACCTCAGCCGTTTGGGCCTTTGGGTCAACCGAGAGAAGAGCAAACTCTCTCCAGTGCAGAGGATCTCTTTTCTCGGCTTGGAGCTGGACTCGGTCAACATGACAGCCTGCCTCACCAACGAGCGCACGCAGTCGGTGCTGAACTGTCTGAAACTGTTCAGACACAAGACAGCGGTCCCTCTCAAAACTTTTCAGAGGCTCCTGGGGCATATGGCAGCCGCAGCCGCAGTAACGCCGCTCGGCCTGCTTCATATGAGACCGCTTCAGCGCTGGCTACACGATCGAGTCCCGAGATGGGCATGGCACCGTGGCACACTCCGGATTGGCGTTTCCCCGCAGTGTCGCCGCCTATTCAGCCCGTGATCAGACCCTGCGTTCCTACATGCCGGAGTCCCCTTAGGACAGGTGTCCAGGCATGTTGTGGTCCACACGGATGCCTCCACCACGGGTTGGGGTGCTGTATGCAACAGGCAAGCAGCCTTGGGCTCCTGGACAGGACCTCGACTGCTTTGGCACATCAACTGCCTGGAGTTGCTAGCTGTGCTTCTTGAGTTCTTGATTAGTTCTCAAACTAATCGCTTCAACACATAACACATTAAAACCTTAATTAGAGCTCAGTTCATTTCTAATAAAACTAATACACATTTTCCTATTTTCCCATCTTTGAAACACATAATTAAATTATTTAAATGCAAGAAATTATGGGTATTCTGCTTTTTAAAATGTTTTACTTATAATGAATTTGACTATCATCACAGTTAAAAAAAAAAGAAATAAAAATAGTGAGAGTGGAGAGAATGAGAGTTAAGTTCTTTGATTATGTAGGCTAATAAATATACAATATGTTTAAGTTACACCAGCATGCTTGGCATAAAGGCTACATATTTTAAAATGGCATTGTACAATAACATTGAAGATGTAAGAAGTTTCATGTTTAGTCACTAGGATGCGCTCCAGGATCGTCATCTGCTTTTGAAGACCTCAGTAGAACCTGAGCTCTAAAGTCAAAAATGGGACAGTCTGATCCTGTTTTGTTCAAACTAAAATTTTAGTTAAATCCAGATCTAGTAGGTCTAGAAACCTTCTGAAAAAATTGGAACAATTCTACTAAAGTATTAGGGCGTTTTCCCCTCAGACCACAGGAAATGGTGTTCTGATTGGTTGTCTCTACTATAGGTGGGCGTGGCTGGAATGTTGTGAGGTCAACATCAGTTCGTTACTGATGAATCAGATATTCTCACATTCAGAACACTAGGGGTGATGATGATGCACTTTAACAAGCCTCAGATGATTTGTGTACCGCAAATAAAAATTTGTAAAATAAATTTTCCACCATGGGTAAACTTTTTTTCTATACAATAAAAAACATTAGCTTGTAGCATTCGTGCTATCAAAGATACACGAAGGCAGGATGCAACTGAACTCAGTGGTCTCGTTTATTTATCTTACCAAACAAAACTGCTCACCAAAACAGCGCGTTCACAACAACTCTCTTTCTTAAAGGGGAACATCCCACACAGCCATGTATGGATGTGAACGTCGATGCTGTGTGAATTGTGTCTATTACTCAGTAATGTGTGAGGTGCTTGTATCTACTCCCACACAGGTCCCCCCAGAATTCACCAACACCAGCAACATGAGTTTTCTTGGAGCTCGAACTTGTCTCCCTGAACATGTGCAGCACTGTGAGCTTGCACCCTGTTGAACTTCCTTGGCTGTCCAACTCTCCGCCCTGGAGTCCTCCGCTTTGTTGTTAGCAGGGCGACCTCTCCTAGGAGCCACCGCTGGAACCATTGGCTGATTCGACTCCCCATGAGTCTATTTAAGTCGGTCAACAGTAACTCGTTCAGGACGGCCCCCAATGTCGATCAGGAACGATTTAACTCCAGCCTCCAGCACACGAAACGGTCCATCATATGTGGGGCGCAACGCATTCCTGTGAACGTCATGTCGAACGAAAACAAACTCAGCTGTAGAGAGGTCCTTGGGGATCCAGGTTGTTGTCATGCCATGATGAGAAGTAGGGACTGGTTTGAAGGCATTGACTCTCTCTAAAAGGGCAGGCTGGTCAGAGGGTAGAGCCCATGGCCTTGAGCTGTCTGGAATGAAATCCCCTGGCACACACAATGTCTGACCATACACCAACTCCGCTGAGGAAGTTTGGAGATCCGCTTTAGGAGCTGTTCGCAGGCCCAGCAGGACCCAAGGTAGCCGCTCCACCCATCTGTCATCTGTCAGACTGGCCCTAAGTGCAGACTTGAGGGAGCGATGAAAACGTTTGCAAAGGCCATTGGACTGCGGGTGGAATGCTGTGGTATGGTGAAGCTGTACACCAAGGACTCGAGCAATCTCTGCCCATAACTCAGATGTAAACTGAGGGCCGCAGTCTGAAGTTATATCTGATGGAGTATTAAAACATGCCACCCAGGTGTCGATAAAGGACCGTGCGACCTCTGCCGTAGTTGTTGAGCTCAACGGCACTGCCTCTGGCCACCTAGTAGCTCGATCCACCATAGTCAAAAGGTGAGTAAATCCACGGGAGGGTGGCAAAGGACCCACCAGGTCAATGTTAACATGGTCAAAACGTCGTTCAGGCACCTCGAAAAACTCCAGTGGTGCCTTGATGTGTCGTTGCTAGGGATGTAACGGTATTGTAAATACCGTCGTACCGCAATAGCAATTTTTTTCGATACTACCGTGGTCGCATGACTCGATAAAACGATAGGTCTTCTGAGAAAAGTTTGCTCAGGCGAATGGAGCGAACGGGAGGTAGCGGGAACTACACTTCCCATCAGCCCAGGTGTGGCCATCATCCTTTGCGGTCTGTTGTCGCTACAGATCCAGTAATGCGGAAATGGCGGGTGCTGCTAGTAGCGGCAAAGGAAAAGAGATGGAAATGGTTGAACCTAAAGCGGGTTTTAAATCGGATGTGTGGAAGCATTTCGGTTTCTCTCTGAAAAGAAACGAGAAAGGAGAAAAGGTGACAGACAAAGAAAACACGGTATGCAGGCACTGCCAGACTGTGGTGAAATACAAGTCGGGGAATACGACTAACATGAGGAGCCATTTGTTAAATCATCACCCCGAAAAGTTACGTGAAGATACGAGGAGCAAAATCCAGTCGGGCCAAAAGACTATAAAAGAAGCATTTACAGCCTCACTCCCCCACAACAGTGCGGGAGCACAAGAAATCACAAGATGCATTGGTGAATATATAGCCAAAGACCTACGGCCCTTTTCGGTGGTGGATAATGAAGGTTTTAAGAGGTTAGTAAACATGCTGGAGCCAAAGTATAAAATCTCGTCGCGGCCACACTTTAGTCAAACTGTTTTACCAGCTCTTTACAAAGAGACAAGGGCGAAAGTTGAACAGAGCCTCAAACAAGCAGAGTGCATCTCAATCACCACAGATGGGTGGACTTCACAAGCTACTCAGAGCTATGTTACCATCACAGCACATGCTATGACAAGTGAATGGGAGATAAAAACTTTTGTCCTACAGACACGGGTACTCTTTGAGTCACACACTGGACACAACATAGGCGAGGTGTTAAAATCTGCTGTTTCAGAGTGGGAGCTTGACATGATTTACAACAACAATCACCAGGGCATCGCTGTGTTTACTGACAACGCAAGAAACATGGGTGTAGCGGTGAAAGAGGCTGGTCTGTCCCCACATGTAAAGTGTTTTGCTCACACCTTAAATTTTGCGTCCCAGGCAGGTTTGAAGGTAAACCGTGTCAGTCGTCTGCTTGGCAGAGTGAGGCGTGTAGCAGCGTTTTTTCACCGCAGTTCAACTGCAACAGCTGTGCTGACCTCCAAGCAGCGAATGTTAAACCTGCCAGTACATAAACTGATAATGGATGTAATAACTAGGTGGAACAGCTCACTTGACATGATTGAGCGCTACCTGGAGCAAGAACAGGCAATTGCTGCAGCCCTACTGAGTTCTGAAGTCAGGCACAATGCACGTGAAATAGACAATCTAGAAGCAGCTGACATCGCAGATGCTGAGGACATCGTTAAACTTCTCACACCCTTGAAAAAAGCAACCACTGTGCTGTGCGACGAATCTCAACCAACAATCTCTCTTATCATGCCTCTCAAACACATGATTCAAGTGAGCATGGCACCGTGCGATGTAGACTCAAACACCGTCTCTCAAATGAAGGCAGCAATATTGATTGATTTGGCAGACCGTTACCAAGGGGAGCAAGCAGAGTTTCTGTATGAGAGCAGTGCGTTGGACCCCCGGTTCCGGGCCCTCCCCCATCTGAATAACAGTGAAAGGGATGAAATTTTCAACAGGCTTAAGTTAAAAGCAACACAGATGCAGAACCAGGTATTTGTTTAAAAATACTTTGTGTGTGTGACTTTTTTAGAGTTCCCAATATTTACAAAAATTATGTGTGCGTGTCTAACATTTAAAATTTTTGTGACTCTGCTTGCTTCTGCAGAACCCTAGTGAAGAGGAAGGTGCAGCACCAGGCAGCCATGAACATGTAGTTGGACACTCAAAAACTGACCTGCCACAAAAAGCACATGCTGTGGGAGGTTTCTCTCCTCCATCCAAAAAGACTGCTCTTGAAGATCTCCTTGGGGATTCTTTTAGTCAAGGGGACAGCAGAACACAGCACACTGCTCAGATTGATGCAGAAATTGACTTGTACCGCAAAGAGACCTCTATCTCACTCATGGCTTGTCCTCTCGAGTGGTGGAAAGACAATGCACAACGTTACCCACTGCTGTCAACCTTGACCAAGTCATATCTCTCTGTCCCAGCAACCTCAATCCCAAGTGAGAGGGTTTTTTCTGTTGCAGGGGACATTGTAAATGCCCAGAGATCCCAGCTTTTACCAGATAATGTTGATATGCTAATTTTCCTTAAAAAAGACCTGTCTCTGTCTGAATAAGTGAGTGTGTGAGTGAATGAGGTGAGTGTTCTCAAATACTCATTCAGCACATGGGCCAGCTGCAATAAGTAGGCTGCTATTTTTATTTTTTCTGAGTTTTCAAGAATACTAAATTGAAACTTTATTTTTGTTATTAAAATTGAAAAATTGAAGTTCCTGTTTCAAAGTTTACAGATAGATGGCTAATTTGTATGCAATTGATATGTTAAGTGCTCATGTAAACTGTTTAATAAACACTTCTGGCACTTTTTTTCGAGTCTCTTCATTTGTTTTGTTTTTCCTGTAAATGATTCAATAAATACCGTACCGTGCCATTCATACCGAGGTATTACTATACCATGAAGTTTTGATACCGTTACATCCCTAGTCGTTGCACTTTCGCCCGCTGACATGCAATGCAAGCTGAAACCCAGTTCCGAACATCCTTTTTCAACCCATGCCACACAAACTTTGACGAGACCAGTTTTTGTGAAGCTTTCCCAAAAAAGCCCGGGGTGTGACAATCCGTGGACTTTGTCAAACACTGCTCGTCTCCACTGCATGGGTACCACTGGACGCGGGTGGCCCCTGTAGACATCACACATCAGTGTAGCTCCACCCTCCGTTAAATGAACATCAGCAATTTTCAAACCTGAGGTTGCTGTTCTGTATGCTTGCACCTCTGGGTCAGATTGTTGGTCAGATGCTAAACAGGCAAAGTCAGTACCCAAGTGCACGGCTTGCACGGTGGCCCTGGAAAGGCAATCTGCCACAGCATTACTTTTTCCTTCAATGTGCCTAATGTCTGTTGTGAACTCAGATATGAAGGCCAAGTGACGTTGTTGTCGTGCCGACCAGGGCTCAGAAACTTTAGACATGGCCAGAACCAGGGGTTTGTGATCCACAAATGCTGTGAATACATACATTGAAGTGACTAAAACTGCAATTTTAGCATTGACTGGCATCTCTAGAGATTTGTTTGTTCTGGCTTGCAAAATGGGAGTCAATCCCATAGACTCCCCATGTTAAAATGCCCAACTTTACAGCAGAAAAAAATATGTTTACAGCCTGGTACAAAGGTGCCACAGTGAAAAAAAAAAATCGGGAAAAAAAATGTTTTTGCAAAAGTAACATTCAAAATGTGGCTATGTAATTTTCTGCCTTTTAAAATTTTAACTTCTATGCCATTGGGAGGCAATGTAGATACAATTAAACAGGCACCATGACATTAAACAACTGTACAGAGGAGCACATATACTGTACATCAGGGGTGTCCAATCCTGTTCCTGGAGGGTGTTGTGGAAACAAACAATGGTTTTCTCAAATTTGTCAATAAAGCTTAAGAAGCAGAGTTCCAGATTTCAAAATAAGACTTTATTGAACACAGCAACAAAGCCGAGATGACAGCCGCCGCATCTGAATCTTTGTCTGCCCATACTTCATATTTTTGAACAAAATATCACAAGAAGGGCCACTGATTGGTCTTAGTTTACTACAACCATTTTCCATTTCATCATGGTCTCACTCTGAACCAGCTAATGAAGGTCTTACTAGGCATATTAGAAATGTCCAGACAAGTTTGTCCAGGTCGTTGGCGCTGGAGCTAAACTCTATAGGACAGTTGCCTTCCAGGACAGAGTTTGGACTGCTATATAAAAACTACACACTAATAAAACACTACTTTCTTTTTTGAGGAAATTCTGCTGAGCATTTGTTGTATTCAGACAAACGTGTCATATGCAAAAAGCTAAAATAACACAACTGTGCACAGTGTAAAGCCATTTAAAAAGAAAAACAAATGGCAATTATTGGCAAACAGCACAAATATAGTGTAATTTCTACAAAATAATACAGTGAGGAAAAAAATAATTTGATCCCCTGCTGATTTTGTATGTTTGCCCACTGACAAAGAAATGATCAGTCTATAATTTTAATGGTAGGTTTATTTGAACAGCGAGAGACTGAATAACAACAACAAAATCCAGAAAAATGCATTTCAAAAAGTTATAAATTTATTCACATTTTAATGAGTGAAATAACTTTTTGACATCTGACCATAACACTTTCACCCAGTTCTCCTCTGAATCCCTTGATGTTCATTGGCAAACATGGCAAACATCTGCTTTCTTGAGTAGAGGGACCTTGCGGGCACTGCAGGATTTCAATCCTTCACGGCGTAGTTTGTTACCTATTGTTTTCTTGGTGATTATGGTCCCACCTGCCTTCATATCATTGACAAGATCCTTCTGTGTAGTTCTGGGCTGATTCCTCACTGTTCTCATGATCAATAAAACTCCACAAAGTGAGATCTTGCATGGAGCCCCAGACCGAGGGTAATTGACAGTTATTTTGTGTTTCTTCTATTTGCAAATAATTGCACCAATTGTTGTCACCTTCTTACCAAGCTGCTTGGTGATGGTCTTGTAGTCTATTCCAGCCTTGTGTAGGTGTACAATCTTGTCCCTGACATCCTTGGACAGCTCTTTGGTCTTGGCCATGGTGGAGAGTTTGGAATCTGATTGATTAATTGCTTCTGTGGACAAGTGTCTTTTATACAGGTAACAAACTGAGATTAGGAGCCCTCCCTTTAAGAGAGTGCCCCTAATCTCAGCTCTTTACCTGTATAAAGGACAGCTGGGAGCCAGTCAATCCTGCAGATTGATAGGGAATTAAATACTTATTTCACTGATTAAAATCTAAATCAATTTATTACTTTTTTGAAAAGCATTTTTCTTTTCTTTCTTTCTTCTTTTTTTTTTTTTTTTTTTTTTGTTGTTGTTGTTATTCTGTCACTCACTGTTCAAATTAACCTACCATTAAAAGTATAGACTGATCATTACTTTGTCAGTGGGCAAACAGATCTTTTTTTTTTTTTTTCACTGTAGTTCATGCTCTTTACCATTGAAAACATTGTTTCTGCATAAAACAGCCACTTTTTTATGGTGATCATACAACATTTTGAACAATGTTGCTTAATGTTGCAATTTTGCCGTCAATGGGCAACCAGGTGAGACACAGAGCCCATGACCAATCTAAAATATCCAGATAGAAATTTGTTGCCCGTTCTCAATGAGAAAGTGCCCAAGCAACATTGCTCAAAATAGTTGCCTCGTGAATCACCACCTTTAGACAGTTCCACAGGAAACTGTGGACTTCTGGAAAAAAACACTGTGAAGACAGTGTTAGTGTGTCTGTGAGAGAAAGAGTGTGAATATACAAACCTTCATTAGAAATATTACTGTAGAGTAAAATCTTTAGTATAACATTAATATGTGTAATATTGGACTGCTGTCAAAGTAGTTTTCTTTTCTTTTCTTTATTTATTTATGTATTACTGAAGTCTGACATCTAATTCCAGCATGGTATCTTTGTGTTCTGTTTGAAATAGATGTTTGATGTTATTTCCTCAATGTTTTCTATATTAGTATAGCATCTCTGTTGATGTTATATATATATATAGAGAGAGAGAGAGAGAGAGAGAGAGAGAGAATAACAAAGAATATGTGTGGTCAGGTCATTTCTTCAGTTTTCTTCGTTCCCTGTTCTTTTGTGAACTTTGGAAATGAATTGATAGATTTTGTTATTGTTGCTAATGGGCCCCTACAGGGCCTGTAACTGCGGTGAACAGAAGATGCTAAAAAGAAGATACTGAAAATAAACCACAAGAAATAAGACGGTCTGCAGATATTGCAATTAGATCAGAAAAGAGATATCATTCAGTGAGTATCTTTATCTTAATGATTTAGATAATTGGATTTCTAAGTAAAAAAGTGAGAAACGAAAAGCAAAATGAAGAACTGAAGAAAAAAAAAAAAAAAAAAGACTGTTAACTTCTTCTGAATGTCTGAGATTGTAGATTTAGTATGAAAAATGGTTTCTTTTCCTGCTAACATGATTGACATCCCCTCAAAACCGCTTTAATGTGACCTAAAAGACAAACACACACACAAAAAAAAATGATGCAAGAAGCGTCTTGTTTCCACTAGTATATGCTTTTGAGACCCTAGCAGCTCCATTTTTGAGTCAAACTGAAACCTGTGGTCTAAGTTTAATTCAGGCCACTTTAGTGAGTGGACAAATGTCTCTTGCTGCTAACGATGCATTTATTATTGCGTGTGCGGTTGATTGACGGGTAAAGGGGCAAAGCCATTATTTTCCTTTGAGACAATGATTGAAAATAGATTGAAACAAACAAGTGCTGCAACATTCTGGACAAAAAAAAAAGCAGCACCACAAAAAATGAAAAGATAAATGGTAGCCTAAAATGTACTAAAGACTGTTAAGTACAGACAATATATATTAGAGACACAAAATGATTTAGCACACTATTATTATAAGCATTAACCGGGATGTGAAACTTAACTAGCTACAGTACGAAACCAGCTGAGTTGTTGTTAAACTAAGCGTTCTCTCACACCATCGCGTGCACGTTGACGGAAACGTGCTGTCTGGAGGGCTGTTTAACACAAAACCTCAAAATATTTACAGATCGTATTAATGATATATTTCTGTATAAAACGGATGCAGGCTAAGCGATTTATCTCAAACGGTGAAATCAAATGACCCACGCGTCATTTTGTTCGGTTTGTGTTTTTCTCATCTGGTGGGTCTATTTTTATGACGTCACTGAAATCAAAAGTGGCAACAGTAGCCTACGGTTCAAAACTGCATTATCATAAACTAAAAAAAAAAAAAAAATAAATTAGCATTAATATGAAAAATAAACGAGATTTAGCAATGAACTATATTCACTAACATGAACCTAGATTCATCTATATGCTGTAAATTGTTGTACGTTATTGTGAAGTGTTACAACACTTTTTGTGAAACATGTTTTTTTAAATGTTCTTTGTGTTTGTTGTTGAGACAAATGTAGTGAAGACAGTATCAGTGATAGAGGGAGATTCTGTCACTCTAAAACAGACCTGGGCAAACTTGGTCCTGGAGGGCCAGTGTCCCTGCAGAGTTTAGCTCCAACCCTGATAAAACTCACCTGTTTGTAGCTTTCTAGTAAACCTGAAGACACTTAACTTGTTCAGGTTTGTTTAATCAGGGTTGGAGCTAAACTCTGCAGGGGGACCGGCCCTCCAGGACCAAGTTTGCCCAGGCCTGCTCTAAAGACTGACATTACTGATAAACAGGGATATGACAAGATAGACTGGAGGTTTGGAGCAGAGCGAATCGCCAGAATCAAGGGAGTGAATGGTACACATTATGATGAGGTTTGGAGATTCAAAGGCCGATTGCAGCTGGATCACACCGGATCTCTCACCATTAGAAACACCACAACTGAACACACTGGAGTTTATCTTCTAAATATGAAGGTTGGAAATGGGGGAATGAGGATCTTTCTGTGCTTAGTGGTGAATGTGAGTGATGTGACTCTCTCCTGGTACAAAAGAACCAGTTAGGATAAAAAACACATCTACAGCTGTGTGCTCAACAATCCCATCAGCAACCAGACTCAGGATCTCACCAACACCGAACTCTACTGGTTAGCTTCAGGTAGGTGATTTTAGAGTTGTTGTTGTTGTTTTTTTTCTTTTCTTTGATAGGCGTGGCTACCATTGTTGTTCTGGTTTATTATACATCAAATCCAGAACAGAAGAGAACAGACATCAACTTAAAACACCACTCAGTCAGATATTGAAAATGTTAAACTGTCTCTCTCTCTCTTTTTTTTTTTTTTTGTGATAGAATTGTTCATACTGCATACATGCTCTAATTTCTGTACTTTGTTGCAAACATAAGACTGAGTTATAAAGTTACAACGATAGACCTACATTCAGGTTGCAGTTCGGAAAAAGTATGTAAAGTATGTACTCTATGTACTCTGAATTCTTTCTTCACATATCCATAAGTTCAGTAACTCCCAATCAATTGATTCTGACAAATGCTACTAAATCAAGTTGACTGGTGAACTTTAGCTGATGAACGGCTAAAGTAAACAGGCTGGTCTTTCCACAAAAAGAAGAGAGGGGCGGGGTGAGCAGAGCTCATTTGCATTTAAAGCAGCCTCGACCAGAATGAAGTGATTTTTGCAGAGCTGATTTTGACAAGGTAAAAAGGTTGTTGTTTTACACAATCATTGATAATTTTTAACCAAAATATATTATAGACTTTTCATTAAGACCCTAAAGAATCATATCAACTTGTGGAAAATGGGCATCTGATGACCCCTTTAAGGCTTGAGATTT
This sequence comes from Labeo rohita, assembly GCF_022985175.1. Taxonomy (NCBI): domain Eukaryota; kingdom Metazoa; phylum Chordata; class Actinopteri; order Cypriniformes; family Cyprinidae; genus Labeo; species Labeo rohita. The sequence goes on from NC_066890.1 coordinate 45,318,303, forward strand.
GAGCCATCAGGCCTTGCTGGTTTACTAGGGTCACTATTTATAGGATTTAGCTTTAGCATTTATTTTTAATGTGAACAGACATGTTCACATTAAAAATAGTAACTTTATAAATGGATGATATTCCTTATTCATGTTTTGATTAAAAAAGATGGTTTCCCTGTACCACAAAAATAAAAAAAATACAAAAGTCAGTTTGAATATTAAAACAATTTTATTATGCCGTTTTATTACATGCATTCAAGTACAAACATATTCAAATCGACTTGCTGGAACACTTTTTATCACTTTTTCCTAATTCTGAACAAAGAATCTTACCCTTAGTTGGCATTAGTCTACTAGAGGGCAGACCATATAAAGTTGTTGCGTTGTGTTATACTTACAACATGCATGTCTGAATGCTTTATCTGAATTTCACGTTCGAAAATGCCACTTATATTTGGCCTTTACAGGGTACCATACAAAGGTGGAGGATGAGAAGATGCAGTATGAGAGTTGTTATTAAAAAAACTACTGTAAACCTTACACAGATTTTCAAAGATCATTTTTTCATCTGGTTCACTTCTATGTCTATTTAACATAATTTGTAATGGAAACAAACAAACAAAAACAAATATTCACTTATAAAATTAAAACATTAATAAAACAGAAAAATGCTAAATAAAAGAATTTTCCCACTGGAAGAAATATACATTGTACAAAATAACAATGAATGCAAATGAAAATAAAGGATAAAAATGTAATAACATTTCTGCAAAAGTGTAAGGAATATATCTACAGAGTGTGTAGAGCTTCACATTAAATTGGACCAGACAAAGATGTTTAAGAACTGTGCCTTAAGATTAATTAAGATTAAGATTAGGAATACACAATACACAGCTGCTCAGTGCACAGAGTTGATTCCAAACAGCTGATTTTATTAAACTGGTTGTATACTTGTAAATATTGGGCAAATCCCTATGTTTGTGCTCTATTCCCTTGACCTGCAAGGTTATCTGTAAGAAAACAAAAAAAAAAATAAATCACAGATTATAATGCGACACAAAAACAAAAATGAAAGTTACCAAAACTTAAGAAAATTAAGTTAAATGGGAAAATAGAACTGAACTTTTCACTAGTGATCAGATATTACTAAAAAATCACAAAAGCAGGATGTTCAGTTTATGAAAATTACCATAAAAGTACTTTAAAAGTACTATGCTATATTTTTACAGGTCTACACAGAATGACTCTCTTTCTTACAGCCTCTCTTCTTTTTAATCCAGCAGCAAAAAGCAATCAGGATCACCAGCACAACAACAGCAACACATATTCCTGCTATAACACCTGGAGACAGTCCTGAATCTGTAACGACAACAAAAGACAACCTAGTGTGTGTGATCTTTCTGATCAATGATATACAAATCTATGGAACAAGAAGGGTTTTGACAAATAATATTCTTTCCTCTACAAATGCCTTGGCTTTTGCAAATAATTTATTTGGGACTGTTTAATATGTAATTGTTTCAGATATGTCAGATCTTGCTTCTTCAAATACATTCTTACATATGTAAATTAAATATTCATAATCAAGAAACTTAATCTACTCACCCTTGACTATAACACTGATGGCCCTCTGTAGGGTGTATGTGCTGCTGCTCATGTTTAGATAATAAACTGAATCTGTGGTTCTGGAGTCGCTGATGATGAGAGATCCACTTTGATGCTCTCGCTGCAGTCTGCCTTCAAATTTCCCTTCAGCACTGAATAATGAAAACTGATTGGTAGTTTTGTTTAATTTAGCTATAAGATGGTTTTTAAATGTCCACAATATCAGATCATATCCCTTTATTTCAATAAGACCAGTGTGAAGAGAAACAGGTTCTCCCTCCTTCACTGATACGTTCTTCATTTCATCTGTCACAACAACAAACACATAGAGAGAACAAGCAAGTTACAGAGATTAGGTCTGTCAAACAATAATTGATTTTTTAATCACACACTTAAGTGTTTAGTTTCCCTGTATTCTCCATCTTGTGTCATCTTGTTGAGTCTCTCCCCATATAGGTGTCTGGTCCTAGTGTGTCCTTCCTCCCAAGGCATCAGAAATGTGGATAGTCAAATTCTTACTGGTAAAATTTAGAGAGCTCTGTAATTTTAATTTAACTATAAAGAAATCAATTGTAGAACTCTGTAATTGTAATCCTTGTAAAAATTAATTTTTATTATAAAGAAATCAATTGTAGAGCTCTGTAATTGTAATACTTATAAAAAATAATTTGAAAGCCAATGGAGACATATGACTAGTAAAAATGTGTTTGTTACTAGTAATAATTCAATTAGAAAGCTCTATAATCATACTTGTTACTAGTAAGAACTCAATTGCAATTAAGATGAGTAACGCTGGGAATATTTTAACCTAAACGGCTTGCCATGCAGCCCACTCTGGGTTGGATGTTAGGTAATGTTTGATTTAAAAATAACTGCTGGTCTGAAAATTAAGCTTTATTAATCAAAACTCTGTGCTGGTAAGACATGTTCCTGGATCAACATTACTGTCCAAAATATAGACTTAACCCAGTCCCTACTTCTAAACCTAACCCTAACCATAATTTATTCCTAATATCAGAGGGAAATGATAGCTGATTAACAAAGTTGTAGAAGAATCTAACTGTGATCATAAGCCTAAAACTGACATTTCCTGAAAAGTTATCCCTCAGTTCCAATTGGTTGATTGAAATGTTGTTCCACCAACAAGGATGTTGATTCAGGAACATGTTGTACTTGGTGAAATCACGTTCACCGTGTAAATCATACTATGTGTGAAAAGAAATAAAAGTTTTGCTGCCTCTAGCATTCATTTTAACTGGAAACTGCAGTGATTCGTACATATAGGTACTTTTTTTCAGGTTTGCAGAAATGTAGAAGTTCAGATGCAAAACCAGCTAAAAGCCATCTTGGTCAAAAATGAGATAATGATACTGAGTGAATGCTCCTGACACATATTATACATCCATCAAATACTTTTACTTCAAACTTGCTAAATTCCAGCCTCAGCCCAATCAGAAGTACCAGTACTTACATAGAAACCTATACAAAGTAGCCAGAAAGAAATGCAATTTTTAAAGAAATACGTCAGATGGATTTAGTGGCTTTTGCATCTGAACTCTTCGTATATACAAGCATGTATTTCCAATGAGCCTAAGTTGCAACCAACGGAACAGAAACAGCAAAAAATAGGGCCTACCAGAGACTGCAACAACAGCAGACACCCGCATTCACACACGCTAGTGTGAGAGGGTTATGAGAGAGCCGTAGCTTTAGTTTCCCAGCCTGGCTAGGTTGGTCAGGCTGGAACAACCAGCTAAAACCAGCTTGAATCTCTAAAAGCAGCTAAAACCAACCAACCAGCATCAGTCAGTCTGGCGAGTAAACAAAATAATTTGCTGGCCAATTGGTGATTCTATTGCAAAAGTGTGTAGAGGGTTGCCTTTTTAGTAGCCTAAATGTTTAATTTTGATAGCTTTTATTTCAGTTTTTTTTTTTTTTTGTATGTTTTAATTTTAGCTTTTAATATGTATGAACTTTTTATCAAAATTTATCAAAATGTATCAACTCACAAATGAACTTTCCCTCACAAACCTTACTATGGGAAATACTGAAATATTAATATGGTAGGCTATTTTTCTTACTAGAGACAGTAGTAGGCTACTAAAAGTGGAAATGATTGGCTCCAGTGAATCAAACTGAAAATCGCTGCAATAAATTAAAATAAAATGCCTTGTCACTGTCTATAACATTAAATGTTTACTTGGGCTACAGTATGAATTTACTACTTTCACAGAAATGTTAGGCTACTCACCAATATTGGTACGCAATTTCCTGTGCAAGATCATACCGATGATGTTGACCTCCAGTTTATAAATTCCGGACTGATTGCTTTGGAAATGGTTGATAAACTGTAACCATTTCAGTTTGTATATGTCAGGTTTGGGTTTGAGCTCTACTAGTGGGGGCGACTGTTAACAGGTTAACCGACTAGTGGGGATGATTCGATCTTCAAACTTCCACAGTATCTGATCATCTCTCTGTATTTTAGTAACACCAGTGTGTAAAGTGACAGAATCTCCCTCCATTACTGACAGTGACTCCACATTATCTGTCTCAACAACAAACACATGAGGAGAGCAAACAGACGCAGTTTAAAACAGAGATACCACGTATAATGCTGTAAGTAATTTTCACATAACACTTAAAATATAAATGTGCAGAGGATTCTGGGAATGGGAATGATGGTACAACCAGGGCTTCATTTTTACAACTACAGTTTTTTTTTTTTTTTTTTATTGCTTGAAAAATACAAAATACCATAAAGGGTTAAAACACACTGAATTACTGAATCTGTCTTATTATTAATGTTTTTGTTTTCTAAAAAGCTATTTTTTTTTTTTTAGTTGGAACAAATGTCCCTAAGTAACCTAGTCTCATGTGGTTAAAGAAAAGCTGACATAAATACAAAAAAAAAGAGACATGAATTCAGTACAAAAATAATTTAGTAACATTTGGAAACATCTGTTTCTGTGTAAACATTCTATGTTTTACATTTTTTAAATAAAAATAATAAATCTCACTGGATAATGTAAAGTATTTTTAAATAAATACTTTAAGTAAATACTAAATTAGCACTACACTGTAAAAAAAACGGTAAAAAGACTGGCAGCTGTCAGGCATTCACCACAGCCACCACCATCTGCCACATCTGGTCTACCGTTCATCATCACCCGAATTTCTAATCTGGCACTCTGATCCTGTTTCCACGCCCTATTTAAGAGACACTGTACACTATCATTGTCTGGTCTGGCTCAAAAGCCTGGACTCTATGCTGTCATCTTTCAACATTGTACTCACCATTTGGCAGGCTCAAAACCTGGACTCTTATTCTGCTTTTCACCATGTTGTTCATCGAACAAGCTTGTCAATAAAACATTGGATTGGATTGCTACTCACCTCTTGTCTCCTCCATCTCAGTTTGTGTGTGTTTGTGACAGAAGACCAGACCGCTAAAACAAAGAAAGATGAGCACCGAAGCACCAGCTGCACCAAACCCTCTCACCGAGTTGGTGAATGCCTTAAAGGTGGCATTTCAACCCACACCTGCGCCACCATCTGCCTCAGGATCTCCCATGGCCATGCCCACCACGTTTGCGGGCGCGGTGGCTGAGTGTAGCGGTTTTCTTCTTCAAATCAACTTGTTCATCCAGATGCAACCACAAATGTTTCCATCGGAGGACGCTAAGGTCGCCTTCCTTATCTCGTTCAATGAGACAGTGGGCAAAAGCTATTTGAAACTCTGAAAATCCCATCATTCATTCCTATGAACAGTTCATGAACCATTTCTCCGAGGTTTTCACCGACGGACATTCTCCACTTCCGCCAGCTCTTCCGTCTTCAGCATGAATGAATACTTTTCCGTACTGGCGACAGTATTGGACTGGAGTCCTTCCTGCAGTGAACCTCTTGAGTTTCCCAGTGACTAGCCATCTGCCAGCCCTCAGTAACCGCTCCTCAGCTCACCTCGGTGGCTGCTAGCTCCCCAGTACCAGAACCCATGCAGATCGACTCAACTTGCCTTTCTCGCATCAAACTAAATTGCCGCATCGAATGGATTATGTTTTTACTGTGGACGACCTGGTCATCTTCTACGTACCTGTCCCATCAGACCCCCACACCCCTTGGTAAGTACCCTTTCCACAGAGGTCGAGACCACCTCTGTTACTCTATTACCCGTGACATTGCATACTTCTAATTTGTCTATATGTGTTTCCGCTCTGGTAGACTCTGGATCCTCCGGATCCTCCGGCAACTTTATCTCCCAGGACTGTTTAAATCAGCTTCAACTGTCCCGTTGTCGACATTCACAAGTGCTGGCAGTAAAAACTATTCAGGGAAAACCACTGGGGCGTGGGAGGATACGTCATTCGTCACCTTTCATCACTCTACAAATTGGACTGTTTCACTCGGAGGAGATGCAGTTTCTGGTACTGGAGGATTCCACCTTCAGTATCATCCTGGGACGTTTGTGGATCCAGAAACATCGTCCTGAACTCAGCTGGGGTCCTTGTGATATCATCCGCTGGAGTGAACATTGTCTAACCAACTGCCTTGTCAGCGTACCTCACTCACCCCACGTTCCAGTTTACCTTTCATCAACATAAGTGGAAAGTCCAGAGCCATCCTTCATCCCCGGAGATCCCAGCTGAGTACATGGCGTTCCAGGATGTATTCCGCAAGCATCCACCCACCTACCATCCCACCATCGAGTTGCTACCTGGGGCCCAGCTCCCAAGGGGCTTCCTCTGTCCATCCTGGAGCGCCAGGTGATGGAGGATGGAGGTCAAGGATTCATCCAACCATCCACCTGCACTGCTTCGATTAAGAAGGATGGAGGTTTACGTCCATGCTCAACTCAACTCAACTCTAAGATCAAACAACAACCATACCCACTCCCTCTGGTCCCAGCCACCCTCGAAGAGCTTCGTGGAGCCCAAGTCTTCACGAAGCTGGACCTGCGAAGTGCATATAACCTCATTCGTATTCATGCAGGAGACAAATGGAAGATGGCATTTGTGTGACACCTACTGGCCACTATGAGTACCGGGTCATGCCGTACGGCTTATCCATCAGCCTATCCATCTTCCAAAGTTTATGAACGAGGTGTTCCGGGAGTTCCTCCATCGGTTCGTTGTTGTCTATATTGATGATATTCTGATCTACTCCCGGAACTTGGCCGAACATCACCAGCACGTCCAGCAGGTCCTCCACAAACTACGTGAACACAGCCTCTATCTCAAGCTTGAAAAATGTGAATTCCATCGCCCATCCGTACAGTTCCTGGGGTACATCATCACTGCCGAGGGCATGCAGATGGATCAGGGGAAGGTTTCTGCTATTCAGGAATGGCCACAACCCCTCACAGTTAAAGAACTCCAATGTTTCCTAGGATTTTCAAATTTCTCCAAACGCTTCATTCAGAACTACAGTTCCATCACAGCTCCATTAACCTCCCTCCTGAGGGGTAAACCGAAAGCTGTCATCTGGAACCCCACTGCTCACGAAGCATTCCAACGGCTCAAGGAGATTTTTAGCATTCCACCTTCCAGATCCCGGCTCACCACTGGAGTAGGTGCGGTGCTGTCCCAAGCGTTTCTATTCTCGGAAGCTGTCTCCGGCGGAGCAGAATTATGATGTCGGCAATAGAGAACTACTGGCCATCAAACTAGCCCTGGAGGAGTGGCGCTACTGGTTGGAGGGATCAAATCATCCATTCACCATTATCACTGATCACAAAAATCTCCAATACCTTTGAGAAGCGAGACGTCTCAACCCCAGACAAGCACGATGGGCATTATTCTTCACACATTTCAACTTTAAGATCACCTATCGACCCGGTTCCAAGAACATCTCTGCTGACGCTCTCTCACGACAGTTCTCTTCAGACCACCCTGCTGAACCTGAATCCATCATTTCCTGCAACCTAATCATCAGCCCCATCCTCTGGGAGCAGGACAATACCATCAGGCACGCCACCCTCCAGGAGCCCGCTCCGCCGGAATGCCCAGAAGGGAAGATCTTTGTTTCTCAATCTCAATGACTAACCCTTCTGGGCACAGCTCATCAGTCTCCGGGCTCTGGACACCCAGGTAGCCAACGGACCCTCTCGCTCCTTCAAACCCGATACTGGTGGCCCAGTATGCGCCGTGATACCATCAGGTACATCAGAGCTGCTCTGTCTGTGCTATGTCTACCTCTCCCCGTCAACTTCCCACAGGAAAACTGGTACCACTACCCATTCCACAGAGGCCCTGGTCTCATATTGGAGTGGACTTTGTGACCGATCTTCCGAACTCCGAAGGTAACATCTGTATCCTAGTTATGGTTGATCGCTTCTCTAAGATGTGCAAGTTTTTCCCTTTAAAGGGGTTGCCCACGGCACTGGATCAACGATGTCACCTTCCAGCTTCAGCTCCCTCCAAGGTACCACATACACCCCACGTTCCATGTGTCACTCCTTAAACCCTTCTATCCCTCTGCCACAGAAACCCCGGGAGCTGAAGCGGAACCTCCTCCTCCAGAAGTCCTGGATCAGTCTTCCATCCACACGGTTTCTTTTTCACACTTCTTTTTACAGAAAAATTTAAAAGTATTTAGAAGTTATTTTATGTCTACCTGGAATCATTTAGTTAAAATACAGATATTATTAACCACAATAATCAAGAAATGTTGCATAAAAATGTTGTAAATTTGTAATACAAAGACAATGTCTGTAGATATACATTTTAATCATTCATTTTCCAGAAATATTACCGGGTTACATTACAGTTTAAAATGTTTGGACAGTAGAGAAAAGAGCACAGTACTTCGAAATACATACAAACAACAGCAACATTTTCAGCCAATTTCTGTAAAATTAACATATTCTACAGTCACAGTATTAGTCATTGTACAAAAGCATTGTATGTCAAGTTAAATGAATAATAAAATTATAGGAAACATGTTTAGTACATAATTTAGAACACGCAAAAATATCTACATACAAGAGGCAACTGCTGTATACCTGTATACATTTACAATGACATTTTATCCAAAGCAACATACAAAGTCCCAGTTAGTCTAACACAGTAGACATAGCAGTTTTTTAATAAACAGAAAGTGTTAATACTAAAGGGATGGTTTCTGTGTATATGGCCTTCTTATTTCAGACAAACACAATCAGAGCTATATCAATAAACTCCCTGGCTCTTATAAAAAAAAGCTTTATAATGACAGTAAATGGCTGCCATGAGTTTGAAGCTCAAAAGTGCATCCATCCTTCATAAATGTACTCTACATAGTTCCAGGGGGTTAATAAAGGCCTTCTGAAGCAAAGCATATTTTACACTGTTTAAAGTAAAAAAAAAAAAAAAAAAACTTGCTCCCGGCAAAATGCTATGACATGACATGCTAAGCTACATCCTACATCATGCAAATTATGTTTAAGTTGACTCTGTAGGCTGTTTGACCTGCACACATTAGTTATTTAACTGTAGCGTCTGCTTAGGATCATTGATGATCGTTTAGGATTTACATTGTAGAGAACCTTTTAGCCTTTTGACATTTGCATATAAATTACAGACCTGGCCTCACGTTCTACATTTATATGGGTGTTTAATGGTCTATGGTTCCCTCCTCACTCTCACGAAGATGCTAAGCAGATCAACTCTGGTCTCCCCATTGGACTTCAAAGGCATTCCATGAGGGAGGCAATCACCAGCACCAAGCACCTCAGATCCTTGGTGGCTGGCAGACTATTCCCAATACACATAACGCACACACATAGAAACCTTTTTCTTTATTTAGACTATATTTAACCAGCTATAAATGTACTTGGTATATGCATGTGTTGCTTGTATGATTCTATGCTATATTAGCCCAGTTACCCCTTGTTATTGGTACTAGTTAATCTCTAAATGTGTATTTTTCAATGTATGAATGCATCTCTGGTTTAATACCTTCTAGATGTTTCATTCTTGGTATCAAAACAATCTGCACTTTATTTTCTGAACAATGGTGTACACCATGTGATTAGAAAATGCATCATACTGTTTGTACTATATTGTGGGTAAAACTGCATCAATTCCCCAGGCCAGCAATAAACATGCAAATGGGCCATAAATGGAGACAAAGAGAAGTTCTCCCGCTCAGCAATACAAACTTTGTATTGGCCAATTCACCCAAAGGTGGGTGTGGAAGGGAAACTATCAAAAGACCCTAACACCAACCCATCCATGCTCAAACCCTTCGAGACACTTTCCAAGACTCATCCCTTGAGTCAATCTTCTGGTAGTTTATCTTCAAGTAACTTTGTCGACTCGCTGTGGATTTTCCTATCTTCGAACGAACTAGAGAAAACCTCCAGAACACCTAAAGGAATTCATCGAGAACTTCCATTGTCTACCGCATCAGGACTCTTGTTCAGCAACAAAGCCAATGCAAGTAACCTTTACAACTATTTAGATGCACGTTTTAAGTTGAGCCCCTGTTTAAGGTGATTTTGCTTCTCTGATGATTCTCATGTGGTCGCTGGTTAACTGATGCTAAATACTGCCATTCTTGCCTTCTCTCTCTCTCTCTCTCTCTCTCTCTCTCTCTCTCTTTTTCTCACTTTCTTTCTCTATGTATATGTACACGTGTTTTGCTTAGTTAGTTGTATGTTACCTGCAGTTCCATTTATTAAATTGCATATATTCACAATTGATGGTCTCTGTGTGCTGCTCACAATTTGAAGTCACTGAATATTTGATCTTGCTACATGCTACATTTTGAGTTTACTACAAGTTAAGTTACTGCTAGTACTAACTGAAGTAGGAAATTTATTCTTTCTTGGCCAGAAAGTAACCTTTCCTAGAATTGATGAATGATTATACTGTCTATTCGGTGGACGAACAGATCAAATAATTGTAACGTTAATTCTGCTACAGTTAATTCTAAGATCTGATTAAATATTCATAATTAATTATAACCAGTTATAATTAATCATAAATGTTTCCCTTTTGAGCTAATTTGTTACATAACTTTATAAGGTGTAAAATATGCTTCGCTTCAGAAGGCCTTTATTAACCATGTTGAGTATGTTTATGATGGATGGATGCACTTCAAACTTCAAACTCATAGCAGCCATTCACTGCCAATTTAAAGCCTAAAAGAGCCAGGATGTTTACTGATATAACTCTGATTGTGTTTGTCTAAAAGAAGAAAGTCATGTACACATACAATGGATTGAGGGTGAGTAAATCATAGGCTTGTTTTGATTTTTAGGTGGACTATCCCTTTAATTGGTCAAGCGTTCATGAAAAACAAAAAAAAAAAAAAGATTTTTTTTTAGCCATTTCTTGAAAATGGGCAGAGTTAGGCAGTTTATTACAACAGCAACAAACAGTCAAAGTAAAGGTCTGTGAAAGTGAATTTATACCTCTTTGGAATTTGACAGGAACGGCTACTGGCAACCAGTGCAAAGTGATGATTTGTGTGACGTGCACTCTCTTCAACTCATTAAAGACTGCACTCAGTGCCATATGCTGGATTAGTTGCAGAGGCTTGGTAGTACATGCTGGAAGGTCTGCTAAGAGAGCAGTACAGTAGTCCCGTCTGGAGAGAATAAGAGCTTGGACAAGGAGTTCTGTTGCATGCCCCATATAGGCAAATCTGCAGTATCGGGCCACTGCGATGTGGTCAGTGAAGTTCATATGTGTCCACTGTAACACCAAGGTTGGGCTGGCTGAAAACATGAGCAGTTCTGTTTTGGCAAGTCCTTGATGTCTCACCACAGCCAATGACCAGCACTTGATTTGGGCACATAAAGCATTCTGCATGCTTACTGTTTCATTGACGTTGAAGTATTAAATTCAAGACATTTAATACTTCAAACAACGAGACATTTTTTGATACTCAATAGTTTTGAGGCAATTTGGTGAGTGCCTAAAAAGTATCAAAAAACAATACCCAGCCCTACCCAAAGTTGAAAATTATCTTGTTTTACTCACCCCCATACATTCCAAGATGTTTTTCTTTCTACAGCAAATCACTTTTGGAATCCAAGATCTGTTGAGGCATAAAATGCATCTAAGTGGGTATACCAACATTCTGATTATTCAAAAATGTAATGTAGAAAGCATAAAGGTAACCCATACGGATCCAGATAATGAATAATAATAATAATAATAATAATAATAATAATAATAATAATATCAATAATAACCAAAGTTCCAAACCTGAATTGCCATGCTTATCTGCTGTAGATCTCCACAGTCTTTCCACACGACCTGAAACCAAAAAATAAATAAATAAATACATTAATAATAATAATAATAATAATAATAATAATTGAATACTGTGTATTTCATCCAGACATTAAAGCCTATACTTCACTGAGACAATGATCTGGAAGCTGAGCAGGAAAGGTTAACGGTGATGTTTTGGTCCACCATGTGAATTTAGCTCAATTTATAGAAAGTAAAGGTAACGCTTTAGATTACAACCCGCAAAGAACTACGTAAGTAAACTGAATTTACGGTGTATGTTTCTGTAATTATAGTGTACCTATAAAGAACGTACATGTAGGTATAAGGGAACAATATGTTATATTTGGGTAATAAGGGGATAACAAACCAGATATTCAACCTGCAAAGAACTACATAAGTATACTGAATTTACGGTGTACGTTTCTGTAATTATAGTGTACCTATTAGTACGTATGTGTAGGTATAAGAGAACAATAGGCTATGTTACGTTTTGGTAATTCGGGGGTAACAACCAGATATGCAACCTGCAAAGAACTGCGCAAGTAAACTAAAGTTACAGTGTATGTTTCGTAATTACATTGTACCTATGTGTAAGTATAAGGGAGTAATATGTTACGTTTGGGTAATAACGGGGTAGCAAACAGATATACAAATAATTTATAATGGAATTACTTAAAAACTTAACAGGTACCTGTTCTGTTAAATCCTAAATTTGGTGTATCTATACGTAAGATTTTTTAAATTACTGGGAAATTATACTCTTGTTCCATGTAGTTACAGGGTAAGTGTGCCCTCTGCGGGCTGTAAATTAAAGTGGCGATTGTTCCCCCCTTGTTCAACGAAGTTACAGGGTAGGTACAATACATAAGCACACAATCTGAAAATATATCTAAAAATATTTTTTATAGTCGCTAATCCCACTTCTACCTCTAAACCTAACGTTAACTATGACTGAACAGTAATAAAAATATGAAAAACAGGAAAGTGCAATCACAATCATTTATTTATTGCAAAAATGTCAACAGCCATACAAAAAGTAATCCAAATAACGATGCGTTTGCAGCCGCAGTCCTCTCTGGCGGAATACAGTAGGTTTGAGGTGCAGTAGGATGAGAGCAGAATTTAAACTGTTAATCGCTGAAAATATTATCCAGATTATTGTCTTGACCCACTCCTCGAAGGCGCCCGCGCGTCATTCCAACACATCTCACCAGAAACACGGCATGTCGTAATCTGTGACGAAAGCAGGCGAGAGCCAATGAACGTCTGATTTTCCTGTCGCAAAATGCACTTTAGCACGGGTTTATGGCTGTTGCTGCTGGACTCGCTGCTAGAGATGGAGATGAAGATCGCCGGACAAAGCCTTGAATTTGGTTCTGGTCCTCGCAAATCGTATGGATTCTGAAGATCTAGGTTACAGCACACAAATAAAATGGTTTAATTTGTAATTATGATGCGTGTTCGGTGTATTTTATGGTTCTATTGTTAGTCACAGCCTGTTAGAGAAAACGCCTTTGTGTTCCACCACGGCAAACGAAGTTAATATTACATTAATTACATTGATTAAACGATTGCAGAAATATTATTTATTTTAAGGGTTTAACATGTAGTCATGATAACATTATGTAGACCTATTCTTGGAAACGAGCTGGCAACAGAAATCTGTCACGGTTCTCACATCTGCCGTGTTCTCAGGTCTCGTGATCTGTATGTTTGTCATGTGATGTCTGCTCGCTCAGCTGAGCTGCTAATCAGTCCGGCACAGGTGTCTCTCATTATCGCTGGCTTTAAATAGTTCATCCGGATCTCTGTTCCTGTTCCTGTCGTCTCTTTAGTCTGGTCTTCGTGTGAATTGTTCGTGTTGGATGTCGTCGTGTCTTCTTCGTGCCTGCACCGGATTCACGCCATCACCACGGGACTTCACTCCACGCTGTCACCAGCCATCTTGCCCCTGCATCACCCAGCCGAGAGCCTTCATAACCGTCAATGTGTTTGCTTGTTTCATTATTAATAAACTGTCATCACCCTGCATTTGCTTCCTCCACTCTTTTCACGTTACAGAACTATCGGACCGTAATGGAAGCAGCAGGCACCTCACAACCCACGATGGAAGATTATCTTCAGGATTGTATCTCTCGGCTGAAGAAACAGGAAAAGAGCACGAGCGATTCCGGTCAGGCTATCCGTGCTCTTGTGGTGCAGGTGTCCGAGCTGACCCAGCGTATGCAACAGTTGCAACTTCCCGCTGCGCCAGTCACGCCGCCCACACCGCCCGCCCCTCTCGCAGCACCCGGACCATCTGCTGCGGCTCAACAGCTGGAGCCCCGCCTTCCCCCGCCGGAGGTCTATAGTGGTGAGCAGAATTTCTGCCGAGCTTTCCTCACTATATGCTCGATGCATTTTGCGTTACAACCTCGCACATTCGGTAGTGAGGAAAGCAAGGTGGCGTTCGTGCTCACCCTATTGACGGGGAGGGCGGCGCTTTGGGGCACGGCGGTGTGGGAAAATCAAGATCCCTGTTGTGCCTCATTCTCGACACTCTCGGCCGAAATGAAGAGGGGGTTTGACTTTGATGGATCTCCGACAGGGGGAGAGATCCGTCTCTGACTATTCAATCGAGTTTCGCACCCTCGCGGCAGAGTGTCAATGGAATGAGGAGGCGCAGTGGGATATGTTCCTGCATGGGCTGGCTGATCGCGTTCAAAAGGAGATCTACGCCCTGGATCTACCCGCTAACCTCAATGGACTCATCGACCTTGCTTTGCGGGTAGACTCTCGTCTCTCTCGGGTCGAGCGGCGGGGATTATCCGCTCGGCTCCCCCCTGGAGAGGGAATTCCACCACGAGCCAGCGGCTATGACGCGATCAGCCCCCACGACGAACACGAACCCATGCAGGTGGGTCGAGCTCGGCTTTCCCGGGAGGAGAAGGAGAGGCGGAGATCCCGGGGCCTTTGTTTATACTGGGGAGCTCCGGGACATTACGCTTGCAACTGCCCGGTAAAAGGGCCAGCCCGACAGTAAATCTGAGGCTACTGTCGGGTGGGATCTCCGCTAAGAAGACCTCATCCAGCGCGACCTCCACGCTCCTTCCGGTTAGGCTAAGATGGCAGAATCACGATCTTCACTGCACTGCACTTCTGGACTCTGGGGCTGAAGGTAATTTCATGGACTATTCGTTTGCACGTTCCAATCAGGTTCCCCTCAGTCCCCTCACCGACCCCATCGCCGTCAACGCTCTCAATGGTCAAACTCTACCCAAGATCACATTCGTCACTAAACCCGTTACTCTCACTGTATCTGGCAACCACAGTGAGAGTATCCCCTTTTACATTCTGGACTCCCCTCTTGCACCCGTTGTTCTTGGACATCCTTGGCTCATCAAACACAACCCCCCGGATTGATTGGCAGCTCCAGTCCGTGTCTGAGTGGAGCACTAAATGTCATGAATCTTGTCTTGTGTCTGCTTGTCCGTCTGTTTCTGTTTCTCTGTTTCAGGAGAAGGCGGTGGATGTGAGTAACGTGCCCGTAGAGTACCTCGACCTGAAGGAAGTGTTCAGTAAGTCTCGGGCTGCTTCTCTCCCTCCTCATCGTCCCTATGACTGTGCGATAGAGTTATTGCCAGGTATGTCTCCGCCTAAGGGCAAATTATATTCACTCTCTGTTCCTGAGAGGGAGGCTATGGAGAAATACATTTCTGATTCTCTAGCAGCCGGGTTCATTCGACCCTCCTCTTCTCCAGCGGGGGCGGGGTTCTTTTTTGTGGGGAAGAAAGACGGATCTCTGCGACCTTGTATTGATTACCGGGGGTTGAATAATATCACGGCAAAAAATACCTACCCTTTGCCGTTGATATCTTCAGCCCTCGAGAGGTTGCAGGGAGCGTCGGTCTTCACTAAATTGGACTTAAGGAATGCTTATCATTTGGTCCGCATCAGGAGGGGAGATGAATGGAAGACCGCCTTTAATACCCCCAGGGGGCACTTTGAATACTTGGTCATGCCCTTCGGTTTGTCCAACTCCCCAGGGGTCTTTCAGGCACTCGTCAATGACGTGCTGCGAGACATGGTCGACCAGTTCATATATGTCTACCTGGATGACATATTGATTTTTTTCCTCGTCTCTCCAGGAACATGTGCAGCACGTCCGGCGAGTGCTTCAGAGGCTGTTAGAGAATGGGCTTTTTGTCAAGGCGGAGAAATGCGTTTTTCATGCACAGTCTGTTCCTTTCCTAGGGTACATCTTGTCGGCTGAGGGAATTCGTGTGGATCCAGCGAAGGTTCAGGCTGTGGTGGATTGGCCAACTCCAGATTCCCGTAAGGCCCTGCAGAGGTTTCTGGGGTTTGCCAATTTTTACCGACGTTTCATCCGCAATTTCAGCCAACTAGCCGCGCCTCTGACCGCCTTAACCTCCCCCAGAACGACGTTCAGGTGGTCTGACACAGTTGAGGCTGCGTTTGCCAAACTGAAGAGCCGCTTCGTTTCGGCTCCCATTCTCGAGACCCCTGATCCATCACGTCAGTTCGTGGTGGAGGTTGACGCGTCGGAGGTGGGGGTAGGTGCGGTTCTATCACAGCGTTCGGCCACAGACGACAAGATGCATCCCTGCGCGTTTTTTTCACATCGTCTGTCACCGGCTGAGTCGAATTACGATATTGGTAATCGAGAGTTGTTGGCAGTCAAGTTGGCATTAGAGGAATGGCGTCATTGGCTGGAGGGGTCGGGGGTACCTTTCATTGTATGGACCGATCATAAAAACCTTGAATATATTAAAACTGCCAAAAGATTGAACTCTAGGCAGGCTCGGTGGGCACTTTTTTTCGGACGTTTTGACTTTACCATTTCGTACCGTCCGGGTTCCAAAAATGTCAAACCCGATTCTTTGTCGCGTATTTTTGACCACACCGATCGCCCGTCCACTCCCGAGAGTATTTTTCCTGAGACGCTTATCGTTTCAACTCTCACATGGGAGGTCGAAACGAAGGTTAAGACAGCCTTAGAAGGGGTAACGCCTCCGGTCGCTTGTCCACCGAACCGGTTATTTGTGCCAGAGGAATTACGGTCCGAGGTTATTCAGTGGGGTCACTGTTCTAATGTAGCATGCCACCCAGGAGTCAATCGTACCATACATGTGGTTAAGCAACGGTTTTGGTGGCCTCTTATGGCTCGTGACGTTCGCAGTTTTGTTTTGGCTTGCTCAGTTTGTGCCATTGGTAAGACATCTAACAGACCTCCAGATGGACTCCTTCAACCGCTGCTGGTCCCTTCGAGACCCTGGTCCCACATTGCGCTAGATTTTGTCACCGCCCTCCCGCCCTCTCAGGGCAACACGGTAGTTTTGACCGTGGTGGACCGGTTCTCGAAGGCGGCCCATTTTATTCCCTTGCCCAAATTACCCTCAGCCAAGGAGACAGCGGTGACTGTCGTGGACCACGTTTTTCGCTTACATGGCCTCCCGACGGACGTGGTCTCCGACAGGGGACCCCAATTTGTGTCCAAATTTTGGCAAGAGTTTTGTAGATTACTGGGGGCAACTGTTAGTCTCTCTTCGGGGTTCCATCCTCAAAGCAATGGTCAAACTGAGAGAGCCAACCAAGATTTGGAAAGAACTTTGCGATGTATGGTCACTAGAAATCCTTCCTCCTGGAGCCAACAACTCTCAATGGTGGAGTATGCCCACAATTCATTATCAGTATCGTCTACGGGCCTATCACCATTTGAATGTAGCTTAGGGTACCAGCCACCAATTTTTCCTAGTCTGGAATCCGAAGTCGCGGTCCCCTCCGCCCACGCTTTCATCCAGAGGTACCATCGCACCTGGACCAGAGCCCACGAGACTCTACTCCAGGTGGGGGTGCGCACCAAGGCCAAGGCTGATCGCCACCGGTCAAGGCCTCCCGTATACGTCGTCGGTTCCAAAGTGTGGCTTTCTACCAAGAACATTCCGCTCCGATCCGTCTCGAATAAACTTGCTCCCAAATTCATTGGCCCGTTTCCTGTCACCAAAATCATTAGCCCGGTGGCAGTCCGCCTTAAACTTCCTCCAGTATACAGGAGAATTCACCCCGTGTTCCACGTTTCCAAAATCAAACCCGTTTTTTTCTCACGCATTAATCCGCCAGCCCCGGTTCCCCCACCGCCGCGACTCGTAGACGGGGAACCCACCTATTCGGTCAATCATATTCTGGATTCTAGGCGGAGGGGGCGCGGATACCAGTACTTGGTGGACTGGGAAGGTTACGGTCCGGAGGAGAGAAGTTGGGTACCAGCCAGGGACATCCTGGATCACTCCCTTATCGATGATTACAATCAACGGGTAAGGCGATCTGGGAACGTCGGGGGACGTTCCTAGGAGAGGGGGTACTGTCACGGTTCTCACATCTGCCGTGTTCTCAGGTCTCGTGATCTGTATGTTTGTCATGTGATGTCTGCTCGCTCAGCTGAGCTGCTAATCAGTCCGGCACAGGTGTCTCTCATTATCGCTGGCTTTAAATACTCACCTCATTCTCCTCTCCCTCGTCCGATAGTTCATCCGGATCTCTGTTCCTGTTCCTGTCGTCTCTTTAGTCTGGTCTTCGTGTGGATTGTTCGTGTTGGATGTCGTCGTGTCTTCTTCGTGCCTGCACCGGATTCACGCCATCACCATGGGACTTCACTCCACGCTGTCACCAGCCATCTTGCCCCTGCATCACCCAGCCGAGAGCCTTCATCACCGTCACTGTGTTTGCTTGTTTCATTATTAATAAACTGTCATCACCCTGCATTTGCTTCCTCCACTCTTTTCACGTTACAAAATCACAGAACAGAATGAAATGTTATAATTTCATATTAAGTAAACGTTAAATGTTTAGATGATGTAAATATGTCAGTATTGTACATTTAGTGTCTGTAAAAATGTAAATAAATGTCCATTTTGTAGAACCACATTTTACGTCGCGTTGTTATATGTACCAACCCTGTAACTTCGTTGAACAAGAGGGGAACAATCGCCACTTCAATTTACAGCCCACAGATGTCACACTTACCCTGTAACTACATGCAACAAGAGTATATTTTCCCAGTAATTTTAAAAAGCATACGTATAGATACACCAAACGTACGATTTAATAGAATAGGTACCTGTTAAGTTTTTTTTAATTAATCCATTATAAATTATTTGTATATCTGTTTGCTACCCCCTTATTACCCAAACGTAACCTATTGTTCCCTTATACTTACACGTAGGTACAATATAAATACAAAACATTCACCGTAACTTTAGTTTACTTACGCAGTTCTTTGCAGGTTGTATATCTGGTTGTTACTCTCTATTACCAAAACGTAACATATTGTTCCCGTATACCTACATGTACATTCTTTAATAGGTACACTATAATTACAGAAACGTACACCGTAAATTCAGTATATTTATGTAGTTCTTTGCAGGTTGAATATCTGGTTTGTTATCCCCTTATTACCCAAATATAACATATTGTTCCCTTATACCTACATGTACGTTCTTTATATGGATGCAGTTTTCATAATCAACGATTCCATATGTAATGACGTGCATAATATACATGTAGGCGAGCAAATGCGCCCAGAATGTGAATGCAACAATTTTTAATTCCAAGTTAGATTAAGCGTTTTCCCATAGAAAACCATTACAAAACGCTTAACACATTAGTGACAATGGAGGACCAAATTCTGAGTACTTAAAAAAAAAAAAAAAAACAAAAACATATGTACTGGAGAATATGAAAAGGGGAAAGCGCCTACCTTGCGATTTAACGTTATCATACTGCATTCATATTCATAATCAATAAAGTCTACAGCCTACTAAATTCGCTCTAAAAACGTTTGTGATATAACTTAGGTAACGTTAGCCACGTTCAGCATTTCAAAATGTCCCGCATTTTAAGAGTTTGAAAAACTGCCGGGTACTTCCGGATAAGCAAAGACCTTTAACGTTATATACACTCGAACGGATTTTGACACGAATAACAAGTTTACTAAAGCTTGTTTAGAAATGTTAATTTTAGCTTCAAAACTAAATAACACAAATGCGCAGCTACACTATAAACATATTGTTTACATGTTGTATGAAAGACTAACCTCAGTGGTTGGCATGATGTCTGCTGTAGTATTGTCCGAATTTGTTGTAGTTGGTAATATAGGCTCACTGAAGAAAGAGCGTGTTATTTTCCTCACACATTTCGAAATGGATGGCCTGAAATTAATTCAAATCATTCCCGCGCGCTGTTCCATCCTTGTTGTCCAATACAGAAACAACTCAGCCAACCATCGTGGGCAAAGCTAAACTAGCGGCAAATTTGAATCAGCGTTCATGAGCAGATTGTGCGCGGGCACGCGCGCATACACACACTCTTTAAACCTACCATGAGAGAAAACAACACCAAATTTGATTCAAATGAGCATATATTTGCAAGACAAGGTTAAAAGAGTAGTAAAAGTATTTTAAAATAATTAACAGTGCATGCAGCCTACTGTATGTACAAATAGTTGACCTTAAAACCTCACATTAACCTTCACATAATTAACGACCTTCAATGGTAATAAAAACACTTTGACTAAATAATATGTGGTTCAGTTTTTTCTTATTTTTACAGGAATAATCTGTAATTATTACATGACATTTACACATTACTCTGTGAAAATACAGAAAATTTCCTTTTAAAATACAGAAAATGTATGTAATATCAAAATACAAGCAATTATCTGTAAATTTAATGGTGGAACTTTAAAATACAGAAAATATTTGTAAAACAACAGGTATTTCATCGTATAATGAAAAAAAGGTAAAATACTGAAAAAAAAAAAATACATACATTCACATGTAAAATTATATTTATTTTTAACAGTGTAGCACAATACACTAATGCCAGTTGCTGCTGTTTTTATCTCTTCAATAAAAAAAAAAAAAAAAAAAAAAAAAACTTGTCATCATTCGACAGCATCAAAACTGTCCACAGGTGATTAATATCTGTTACTCACCACAGACATTAGCATCTGTCTTTGAATCTCTCATTAGGACCATCTGTAGAGGGGATTCCATCTGCTTCATTCATTCTAGCTATGATTTCAGTACCAGACCTCCATATTATCTTACTATCTTTCTGAAGTTGAATAACATCAGTATGTAGAGTGGCAGCATCTCCCACCAACACTGACACTGACACTTCATCTGCATCAACACCAAATGAACCTGCAGTACAAACAGAAACTATTTTATTAAATCATAATGTAATATTATAAACATGCATTATTGTAATGTTAGTACATCAAATTATCAGGCAATGATGTGTTGATTTACAGCTCTATTCCTGCACTGGGAATAGAGCTGTAAACGACAATGTCACACTATAATGTAGTTTCATGTGGTTGGGTTGTTCTCTAAAGTGGTCTGTTTTTTTTTAATTCACATTGACATATAGTACAAATGGGATATTATGAGCTCATTTAAGGTCGGTCTTATAGTCCCAGTCCATTACTTTATTTTCCCATAATGCAACATGTTCTTGTAAAATGATAAATCATTTTTTTTTGTCTCAGTTAATCAGAAACAACAGTGATCACCATAACAACGACAGCAAATGAGATCTGTCTATTTATAATTTATGCAACAGTCACATGGAGAATCCAGAATTTCACTCTGTGCAATGGCTCTGTTATTATTTAGATTAAAAAGATATGATTTGAAACATTATGTGCTTTAATCATTTTTAAAGCACATAACCCCCTCCCAAATACTCTTTGTTGAGCATGATTTCAATCTCCTAATACACCAATTTTTGGCAGCAGTCTGTTTTTTTTTTTTTTTTTTTTAATATACAGTAGTTCCTTATAGTTTGTAAGCAGTTTTAGCAGTTGTTTTGCAAGGTTGTTGCATTGCATCTCTTGGAAATTAGGCCTAATTGTAACGATGACTCGTGAGAAGCGTAATAGATCCAGATGCGAGCTTTAATGAATACAACGTGGTCAAGACAGGCAGGGTCGATCTCCAAACGAACAATAACACGTAGGCAATGACAAAAGCAAAATCCAAAATAAACAGGTAGAGGGTCAAAGTCCAAGTGAGCAATCCAAGGAAGCAAAATAAACAAGGCTATGAAACTAGGCAAAACTACAGCAAAGAAACGGAACGAAACAATGGCAAAAACAATGCAAATCTATGACAAGAAACAAAACCGTGGAAAATAACAAAACAGGGCAATGAAACAGGAGAAATGCTTAGTAGAGTCCGCACAGCAAAACAATACTTCGCAGGGTATGTTTGGCATGGCCTGCCTTATATGGCTGCCAAACAGGAAGTAACTGTAGCAGCAGAGGGAGCGGTAACAGACAGTCTATGGTTGAGGGCTCCCTCTGCTGGCGTGGCGTTACAGAATCCCCCCCTCTAGGAGCGACTCCTGGCGCTCAAAACAACAACAGTCCAGGGGGGTGGGGGAACAGAGGCAACACAGGGGGTGGGATGGAGGGCCAGGTCCGTGCAGAGGAGGTGGGCCTGGATCGTGGAGCAGGGACAGACAGTGAAGCACTAGAGGATCTGGGCCATGGAACAGTAGCAGACAGTAAAGCACAGGAGGACCTGGACAGTGGAGCTGTGGCAGATAGTGGAACCTTGGAGGACCTGGACCGTGGAGCTGTGGCAGACAGCGGAACCTTGGAGGACCTGGGCTGTGGAGCAATGGCAGAAAGTGGAACACTGGAGGGCCTGGGCCGTGGAGCAGTAGCAGACAGTGGAACCTTGGAGGACCTGGGCCATGGAACTGTGGCAGACAGTGTACCATTGGAGCAGAAGTCCACCATGTTTGATTCGGAGGAGCGTGGAGCCATCGTGGAGCAGGGAGAGCAGGCAGCCATGGCGGGGCAGGCAAAGCAGGCAGAGCAGGGAGCCCATGACTGGCCTCCTTGGCCATGACATGACAGGCAGATAGTTCATGATAGGCCTCTTGATATGACATGGCAGGGAGAGAGTTCAGAGGTAGCCTCCATGACTGTGACAGGGCGGGCAGAGAGTTCATAGGAGGACGCCGCCCCCTTGGGAGGTTCTGCAGCTGGAGATGCCGCCTCCAGGGGCATTGGCGCAGACTTATGGTCAAATGAGATCTCTGGAGTAGACTCATGAGCAGAGAGGACGGTGAGTTCATAAATGGACGCCACCTCCTTAGGAGGTTGTACAGCATATGCTGACACCTCAGGAGGTATGGGCACGAACTCGTGGACAGACGAGGCCTCAGGAGCAGACTCATGGTCAGGCGAGGCTTCTGGAGCAGACTTGTGGTCAGGTGAGGCCTCTGGAGCAGACTCGCAGTCAGGCGAGGCCTCTGGAGCAGACTTGTGGTCAGATGAGGCCTCTGGAGCAGACTCGCAGTCAGACGTGGCCACTGGAGTAGATCTGTGGTCAGGTGAGGCCTCTGGAGCAGACCTGTGGTCTGACGAGGCCTCTGGAGTACAGTGTGTAGCCCACACGCTTAAAATGGCGATCGCCATGACCGGCAGCACAGAAGATAGTGGGATGCCGGCCGGGCTTAAGGGTGTGGAGACTATGAGGTTAGAGAGCGTGGGCCCTGCGTGGCTTGGGAGCGTGGGCTCTGCGTGGCTTGGGAGCTGAGACGAGACCTGGCGAGGCTTTGGGGATGTCAGCTGATACGTGACAAGGCTCTGGGGGGTCAGCTGATACGTGACGAGGCTCTGGGGGTTCAGCTGAGACGTGACGAGGCTCCGGGGGGTCAGCTGAGACGTAATGAGGCTCTAGGAGCTCAGCTAAGACGTGACAAGGCTTTAGAGGATCAGCTGAGACATGACGAGGCTCTAGAGGATCAGCTGAGACGTTACGAGACTCTAGAGGATCAGCTGAGATGTGACGTGGCTTTGAAAGGTCAGACGGGACCTGGTGAGGTTCTGGCAGGACAGCCATGGCTTGGCTAGGCCCTGTACTAACAGCCATGTCGTGAAGAGGCTCTGTTAGGAGTGTAGCTGTTTCTTGACTTGATTCAGGAAGGTCTGCCATGGCTTGACTTGACTCAGGAAGATCAGCTGTGGCTTGACTTGGTTCATGAAGGTCAGCTGTGACTTGACTTGGCTCATGATGGTCAGCTGTGGCTTGACTTGGCTCGGGGACAACAGCAGCAACTTGACTTGGTTCATGAAGATCTGCTATAACTTGGCTTGGCTCATGGAAATCAGCTGTGGTTTGGCGTAACATAGACAACCCAGCTGTAATTTGACTTGACTCAGGAACAACAGCTGTATCGTGGCTTGATTCAGGAACAACAGATGTAACTTGACTTGACTCATGGTGAACAGCTGTGACTTGGCTTGACTTATGGTGAACAGCTGTGACGTGGCTTGACTCATGAGGAACAGCTGTGACTTGGCTTGACTCATGGGGAACAGCTGTGACTTGGCTTGACTCATGGAGGACAGCTGTGACTTGGCTTGACTCATGGAGAACAGCTGTGACTTGGCTTGACTCATGGAGAACAACAGCTGTGTCTTGGCTTGACTCATGGAGAACAGCTGTATCTTGGCTTGACTCATGGAGAACAACAGCTGTGTCTTGACTTGACTCATGGAGAACAACAGCTGTATCTTGGCTTGACTCATGGAGAACAGCTGTGACTTGGCTTGATTCAAGAACTACAGCTGTAACTTGACTTGATTCCGAAGTAACAGCTGTAACTTGATGTGGCTCAGGAATCCCAGCTGTCACTTGACTTGGCACTGAAAGTGCAACCCTGACTTGACTTGACACCGGAAGATCAGCCATCACTTGATTTACTTTGGGTGTGGCAGACATGGGATGAGATTTGGATGAGATGGTTCTGGATTGATGAGGCTCGGGCATGGCAGCCATCTTGGCCTTGTGAACAGGCTTGGGGATAGCGGCCGTCTTGTGAACAGGCTTGGGGATGGCGGCCATCTTGTGAACAGGCTCGGGGATGGCGGCCATCTTGTGGACTGGCTCTGGGATGGCAGCCATCTTGTGGACTGGCTCTGGAACGGCGGCCATCTTGTGGACTGGCTCCGGGATGGCGGCCATCTTGTGGACTGGCTTGGAGACGGCAGTCATCTTATTAGCTGGCTGTGGGAGGGCGGCCATGACAGGTGCAGACTCTGGACGGGTGGCCATGACAGGTGCAGACTCTGGACGGGCGGCCATGACAGGTGCAGACTCTGGACGGGCGACAGGCCTGACGTGAGCGGGCCCTGGAGTGGCAGGCATGGCATGAGCGGGCCTTGGAGCTGGAGACCTGACGTGAGCAGGGCTTGGAGCAGGAGACGTTATGTGAGCAGGCTGTGGTTTGGTGGACGTGACTTGAGCAGGTTTTGGCTTGGCACGAGAGGGCTCTGACATGGTAGACATGGCTTTAGCAGACTTTGGCTTGGCAGGCTTGGCATTAGAGGGCTCTGGCATGAAATAAACAAGTCCGGACAGGAAGGTTGGGGTGTGAAAATTTTCTGGTGTGCTGGGTGCTGTAGGGTTGCAGGGCTCCTTATCCGCAACTCCCACAGTAAATGATGATCCTGCCAGCAATAAAGCGTAATCGATATACTGCTCCAAAGACCAGTGAATTTTACCTCCAGGAAGGCCAGAACGAATGGGGTCATTCAATCCCACTCTAAAAATGTCTTTGAGCGCCACATCATCGAAACCCACAAGATGACACAGGCCACTAAATTCCACAACATAATCCTCAATACATCGGTTACCTTGTCGTAGGCAGAAGAGGCGTGATGCAGGGTCCATGGTAATCTGTATTCCAAAAGGCTGCTGGATCTCTGGAAGGCAAAGTATTCTGTAACGATGACTCGTGAGAAGTGTAATAGATCCAGATGCGAGCTTTAATGAATACAACATGGTCAAGACAGGCAGGGTCGATCTCCAAATGAACAGTAACAAGTAGACAATGACAAAAGCAAAATCCAAAATAAATAGGCAGAGGGACAAAGTCCAAGTGAGCAATCCAAGGAAGCAAAATAAACAAGGCTATGAAACTAGGCAAAACTACGGCAAAGAAACGGAACGAAACAATGGCAAAAACAAGGCAAAACTATGACAAGAAACAAAACCGTGGAAAACAACAAAACAGGGCAATGAAACAGGAGAAACGCTTAGTAGAGTCCGCACAGCAAAACAATACTTCACAGGGTATGTTTGGCATGGCCTGCCTTATATGGTTGCCAAACAGGAAGTAACTGTAGAAGCAGCAGAGGGAGCGGTAACAGGCAGTCTATGGTTGAGGGCTCCCTCTGCTGGCGTGGCGTTACACTAGTATCGTTTGTAATATTTGTGTCGATTTGAATATATTCTCACTTTTATGAATCAATATGGTTCCTAAATCTCAATCGATCTTTTGGTCTGTGCTGCTTGTTTTCAGTTAATGTGGCGTAATAGATCATTGTAGCTTCTGGGTACTCGGCTGTGTGTAATCAAACGCATAGCAGAAGATTTGTGACAGTTTTGTTTTTGTTCTGGATCTAGTGCTCTGCTGCTACACTGGATTGCATTCACCACCAACTGGACAGGATTGGGAATTACAGTTACAAATTACAATAGATTGCCCTCAGTGTAATTTGTCAAAGTGACGGATGGCCTTCGTATTTTTCTGTCACTGACAAAAAATTCTGTCAATAACAGACAATTTTCAGTTAACACGACCTCTGCTTTATATATATACACACACAATAATAAAATAGTCAATTAGACAGCTTGAAAGCATACTATAAAACCCTGTCAATCAAAAGTAATATTACATGACTGGCTCAAAGCTCAATTTAACCTATGTTAATAGATATTTAATGACTGAACATGACTCTGCAGACAAGGATAGATGTGTCACGTGGACACACTATAACAAATGGGCCAATGCATATATTTTATTCACTGTTTTCATGTAAAAAAACTTTACTATTTATTTGAGTTTTTGAATAAATATTGGGGTTTAGGGGTGGCTATTCTGAACAAGTAGGCTAAAGCTGCAAAAACAAGTAAAATCCACCCTATAGTTTGTAAGTAATTTTACAAAGATGCAACAATGGCCATATTTATGAGCTTGGTGGTAATTTATGGCAAATAGGCCTAGGCTACTTTTATTAGCTGTATAGTCACACCCTGAATGAGAGCAACAGCCAACCAGACTAAAGTCCAATAGACAGAGTGACTGACTGACTGAAAGAGTGACTTATTTCTGTATTGCTGTTCTGTTTTAAAGCAGTATGTGTTAGTGTTGCAGCCCGTTTTCATGTCAGAGCCCTTTATTAAACCCTTTATGTTGTTTATTAAACACACGTGAGCAAACAACTTACCCTCAAAATACCTTAACAAAGTTGCTGTCATTATTCGCAGTGTGATTTATCACAGCGTCTATAAAAAAGCGATACATCGCTTTTAACAAACTAGATAAAAAAAGAAGATAACTGTTTCCGTTTTAAACTGAAAAAAGAACATTTCGCAACCCTAGTAGTAAAACATATAATTATCGCGTTATTACTATGAAAACAAACCCAGACTACCAAACCGGAACTTCTGAGAGATGTTTTATTTAGGTGTTAAAACAACATAATCTGCACAATGAGATTATCAAGAAAACTTGTAAACTAATTGTCTTTTACGTAGTGTGAGGTATTCTTATATGAATCTCATCCCCTCAAAACATTTTTACTTTGGAATAAAACTGAATGTTTTTAACACTCCAGCAGCTCTGTCTCTGAGTCAAAGTGAAA